>NW_010527261.1:278-14841 GCF_000687285.1 Phaethon lepturus
CCAAAGACACGATCTCCTCCTGTTACTGACTGAAAGTGTTTTCTATAGTAAAGGTTTGCTTGGGTGGAGGTGGCTGGGAAGTAGACGTGTACATGGGTTGAGGAGAGCTTGTGCCTAGAATTGCTGACTGGTGTTTCTGAGGCCCTGTTTTCACCCTAGATTAAGACCCTTGATTTTCAATAGGGAAATGACTCATACTAAGTGGTGGGGAAACAGTTTCTGGCTAAGTGCCTTGAATGTAGGAGAAAAAGGTGAGCTCCAGTTCTCAACAATTTGCAGTATTTTTTGTTTCTTAATGGAGCTCATGGTTTCCCCCCACGAAACTCTTTGCTTTCTCAGTGACATTTGATTTTCTTCCCCTTATGTGTTTTCATTTAATTGTTGTTTGGTTTTTTTTTAAAACAACCAGACAAAACTCACTTGCCAAAAAAACTCTACTGCTACAAAGGAATGGTGGGTCCTCACTGCAGAGCTGGGCTCTACAGCAGAACACTGACGTTCGGGTGAGCTGGTGCCCGTGCTCTGAGGCTGGGCCCCTATCTCCTGCAGAAGAGGATCACCCCCTCACAGGGGAGATGGTTGGAGGGACCTGGTTTGCCCCGTTGCTCTCGCACACTGTTCCACATAAAAGGGGTCATGCTGGTTGTGGCTGTTGCACTGAGGAGCACAGATGTGTTCTTCAAAGCTGTAAGATCTCAGCCTTGCAGCATTGCTTCTGCATTCATCCTTCTGCTTTTGAGTGGTCAGTGTTGGGGTCTCCTATCTGGTATTTCTACCAAGGGTTACTTGCTTTGTTTGATGTAAATGGAGGCAATCTCACCCTCATGAGGCCCTTGCAAATGCTAACCATCAACACTTGAGGGCTTGGCACCGAGCAGTGGAGAGCCTGTGCACGTTTTGGGCCAGCATTGGTCTTAGACCTGGCCTTGAGCCAGCATAGGAATACCTTCCAGTTGCCAAATACAATTTGGAGTAAGCTTCAAAAGTGCATGGATGTGCTTTAGTGCAACAGACATCTGAGGGCAAAACCCATCAGTAACGAAGTCATCAGCAGGGCTTGAATCTGGGGTTTTTTTCTGTGTCTAGTTCAGTGCTCATGTGCCATATTCAGCCCACTTCTATAGTTTACAGTCAGGTTTTTTTCTTTTCAATTTCTAGATATCTGACCTGTTTGATGTCGAGTTGGCTTTAGTGTCGTGCTGCGGTGGTGGGGGCTGGCAGTGCTGCCAAGGGGCAGGTGCATCTCCAAAGGGATTTTGATTTCCAGAAGCAATCTTCCCTTATGCTGAACTTGTGGGTTTTGACCAATTGCCAAACAAAGAGCTCTTAGGTAATGGGAGAAGACTTTAAAAATAAGTGCTCTGCAGCATTGCCCACGTTATGTGGCTGCAAAGGCTTGTGCACCCATGGGAAGCGAGGCAGTTGTGTTAGGGCTGTCTTGTATCCCGGTGAGTGGTGGGATTATTTGTCCCGCACCAAACCATGCTGCTTCCCCACCCACAGCAGCTCCGGTGGTTGCGTCCCTCCCACGCGATGGGCAGAAGTGCAGCGTGGTGTGCCAGGCCCCGGGGCGGGGAGAGCACCCAGGGGCCGAGGCATGGAGGGCTGGTCTGCTCCCTGGGGGCTGCGCCATGTCCCTTTTACTGGCAAAAGGGAACTGCTTGACATGGTTGTAAGAGATTTCCTGGAATTTGTAGCCATATTTCTAAGGACAGCCCTGTCCTGTGGCCAGCGTGTCCCCTGGAGCCTGAAAGCCCATGGCTTTCTCTAATGACATAATGGGGGGCTGGAGCGTAAAAGCCTCCTTTGCTGCCCTATGGGGAGAATGTGGCCCTGTCCCAAGCTGGTGGCTGCTGTAGAAAGTCCCAACTGAACCAGGAAGCAGCCAAAGAACTTTTAAGCTAGATGCCACCAGGGTTTGATGTCCCATGGAAGACACCTGAGCTGCATCAGTCAGGGGCGAACGAGCCCAAAGGGAGAAGCTTTTGGTGAAGGAACTCGCAGGAATGGCACCGTGCCGGCATGGGCAGCGGTGCTGCTGCTGTCTTTGGGCTTGTGATGGTGCTGCTCTGGGTTTCATAGACCGTTAACCAACAGGAACAGGCTGGGATGTGGGGCTTTGTGACAGTTAGCATTAATTCACTTAAATAAGAAACCTCTCATTAAACTAGAAACTCAAAGCCGTATGAGTTTTAGCTTCTCTTTTACATAGGCCTCCTGGGAACTTTCTCTCTAGGTGCGCAGAGCTCTGTCTGACCACAAGGAGTTACCATTTCTTTAAATACCAACTGTGTCGTAATAGTGGAGCTTGTGCAAGATAATGGCACTGAAGCACAGGACTGATAAACAGGCTGACAGCAGATCAGAGAAACTGGTCAGCCAAGACAAGTGTTTGGGTGGATTAAAAACTTGAAAATAGAGTTTTTTGCCTTGGGACTCCTGGGAGGGCAAGCATGGAGACAAAGCTGGCCATGGGGTGCTTGGAGTCAACCACTGACGGCTGCACGTTGCGGGTGATAAAAGCCATGACCTTCACTTGGCTGGAGCCCCACCAAGATATTCCCTTCTTCTATCACTGTTAAGCCTGCTGGGAAAATGGGTAGGCAGATGAGTGAAGAGGTTTGTTAATTCTCACAATACACTATGACAATCGGTTATATAATTTCTGTTCATCCTACCTTTGTTGGTTGGTCAGGTTTTTTTGTTTGTTTTTTTTTCCTCTGAATTCTGAAGTTAAGGGGGGAAAAAAAGTGGGGGTGGAAGGAAGCTTAAGACTGCGTCAAAAATTATAATCTTGACGGTTGTAGCTCAGCCACTTGCTGACCATGGAGGTACCTAACCTCCGAGAGGCTTCCTTTCTTCTCTCCCTTTATGCTGGCACCTCTGTGCATGCCCGAAGCTGAGCACTGGCTCTGACTGGGATGAGGACTTTTCTTGAGGTCTAACTCATGCTGAAACGGCCTCTGGGGGCATCTGGGCATGTTGCTGGACTGCCTTTCTTGAAGGTAGCTGTTGCTCAGTCATCACCCCCACACAGGTGGGATGGAGATCCCTTAAAATGGAGTGCTGACTGCCACCAAAAACCCCCACCTGAACCCTACCAGCAGCTGGTGATGTTTACAAGAGTGTGTTGTGCATTGGTTTGACGTAAGACACAGAAATAGAGCTGGAAGCAGGAACAAGCACCCAGGTCTTCCCCTTTGAGGGGACGGCACTAACCACTAAAAGTCATGTTCGTGTTTATTCCCTGTACCTGGGACCAGGCTACTGGGCTGCCATCTTTTCTTTTTTTCTCCCACTGCTTTGATGGAGGAGCAGGAACTGTCCTCATACAGACTAGCCAAGGGCATTTTCCTAGCAAGGAGAAACAGGCGTTCAAATCCCCTCTTAAATTAAGGAGGACTTCTAATCGTTCTCCTTCCTCCTTAGGCAAGGACTGTGCTTAGAGGGAGGGGCAGTGACAGCCTTATCCCTTCCCTGTGTTTTAGAACCAGACTACGCTCCTCCCGGAGAGATTCAGGCAATGCTGACTTGTTAGAAACTGCAGCCCTCTGTTAAATCTAGCCCTTTCGTGTATCTCATGGATGCGCCTGGCCCTGGATCAGCCACCTCCTCCTGTTGGCTGAGGGTTGCTCTCTGAGGAAGAGGATGATGGCAATCCTGAAAGCAGGTATATTGATGCCCCAAAGCAGCCTCTGTTACAGCTGGAGATGATTCCTAAATGCAGTGCAAGGCTTAGGAGCCTGCTGGGCCAACAAGCCATGCGGTCGTTCCCCTTGTAGCTCCTGGAAGCAAGATGAGAAAGGACGTTCCTGTCGCTGTGGTTGCCCTGGCTCTCGTGGAACAGACCCTTGGACAAGGGTTGAGCCTTCGGGAGCCTGAACCAATGTCACCTCACATCAGCTGACCTAAATCAAAAATAGGATTGTGTCTGTCCCTGTTTCCTCCTGGGAAGGTCAGTGTTTTCGTTAATGGAAATTAATGAGCCTGCTGGCGTCAGCAGGAGTCTTTGCATGGAGTTCAACCTCGGGAAATAAGGAACAATATAAAAAGTACGAAATGTTTTTTGGGGTAATTTGTCAGAATTGAGAGACTGTGGATGAGTCCTTGATGGAGCAGAAAACATTAAAGACTGGAGGAAAGAACTGATGATGAGCAAAACAAAGATCCCTGTACCTCTGACTGTTTCAACTGGAATGTCATGTCAGTGTTTTGCCCCCAGTTTCCCAAATACTCTCCTTTGTGGCATATTTTAATTTTGAGAAACTCATAGAGCCTTCCTCTATTTATTTTTTTCAGCAGTCTTACCCATGCAGTTGAATTCTGAAGTGCAAATCACTGTGTTACGAGAGAAAGGTGAGTGAATGAGGTTAATTGGCTGGCAGTTGCTGGTCCCAACAAACTCATTACAGCTGTTGCAGATATGTTCTGGGTTCTTATTACTATTATTTTGTTCTTGATGGCTTTAAGTAACTGGATCCATTTCAAAATCAGATCTTTTGACCACTAATGTATATCATATAGATCCTATTATACAGAGCTCAGTTTATCAGCCCAAATGTGGGAGCTCCTCTGCCCTGACTGACTTGGCTGTGTGAACCAGGCACTGTCCAGACAGGTCCAGCTTACCGACTTTCTTTTTGTCAGGGTATTTATCAAACCATCTCTGACAAGATTTTTATCTGTGCTGGATGGCGTTGACTTGTATCTGGGTCACTCTCTGTGGATTTTTTTTTTTTTTTTAGTTATTGAGGTCCGAGGAGTGGTGTGCAGCGGTGCTCTCTTTGATGCTCTGTGTGGCTTTACGGCCAATGAGCTGGTTTTGCCACCCTGGGGACGATACTAATTTTTAGCCTCTAACAGCAAAGTGAAAAAGGAAGTAAACAGTGAAAAAGTGTCAAAGTTGGCTGCCGATGCAGCCTGAACCAGAGCAGGAAAATCTAACACCGGATACAGAGAAATGGGGAGTCTTCTCATTGAGCAACCGGATAACAAAACAGCAAACAGTCTAGTCCTGATAAAAGAGAAGACATGTATGGTGGAAGAAAAACTCTGCTTAGGTAAGAGGAGCTGTAAATCGGCCTTTTTCAGGCAGAAAGATCTTTTGAGTTGCCTGGATAGCTCATAGGCAATGGCTGGAGATGAAGAGGACACTGGAAATGTGATGGGCTGTGGCCATGGAGGACCTCTGCTGTGGCCATCGGCGCTTGGCCCTGCTCCCACCCGGGAGGTCGCTGGGGGTCCTGAGCGTGGGTGAGACCTCGCCTCCACTGAGGCACGAGTCGTGCAGAGGAGATGCAGAGGGAACCGGTCGCTCGTGGTGCAAGAGGAAGGGACACCGAAAGAGCAATGTACGTATGGCTAAGACAGGGGATTCGTTGCCACTGGACTTGAGGTATCGGTGGGTTCAGGTGTACGTTGGCCAAGCAGGTTGGGAAAGAGCTTTTCATGGCTCTGGAGAACAATGCTTTCAGTGCAGCTGCAGCAAGCCCCACAGCCAGCGGTTGAGGACGGCTGTGCCCAGGCGGGTTTGCTGCCCACAGCCCAGCCTTTCAGCGCTCTCCCCAAGCCCACCAGCAGCAGCGAGACGCTGCCGTGGTCTCTGATCTGGCTCAACACAACCATCTTGCGAAGGTGTGGAGAACAGGAAGGGAGGCAGGCTCTCCCACTTCCATAGCAGCCTTCACTTGCAAAGTTCAACAAGCAAAAATGAAAGACCACCCCCGTCATGTCTCTTCTCCTGCTGACAATGACACAAAGGAAGCTGTGAGAAGTGGCGCCTGAGGTGTGATGAAATCATCTGCAGCTGTTGCAGGCAGCGCTTGCACTTTCCGTGGTGCGTGGGTTCAGAGGCGCGTGGCTGTGTGGGAGTCGATGGAAAGAGGGGCTGTGATGTAAGGCCTTCAGAAACACGCCGAGAGCTCTGCTTCCACCCAGACCTGTGTCATCCTCATTCGCCTTGAAATATGAAATAATATTTCATGTATAAATAAAACTTCCCCAAAAAACTTGATGCTGCTTCTGAACAGCTGAACATCCCCAAGCATCCCCCAAGAACCTGGAATCATAAAATCACAGAATAGTTTGGGTTGGAAGGGACCTTCAAAGGTCATCTGGTCCAACGCCCCTGCAGTGAGCAGGGAGGGACACCTCCAACTTCCCTGGGTCTGTGCTGTTACCGTGATACTTTTTCTTTTGGTCTAGCACAAATTAAACATAACACTATTTGTGACAAAAAAGCCACTTGTCACTTGAGCATAAAGTCTGCCAGCGAGGTTGGTGGCAGAGACCTCAGTACTTCGCTTCTCAACAATAACAACCCTCTCAAGGGAGAGGTGCTGCTCGAGCAACCGGAGGAAATACTTCATGCAGAATAAAGGGGATGTTTTGGGTTGGTTTTTTTTGCTCTCAGTTACATTCTCATTCAGATTTCCAGTCTAGTGCTGCAGACCAGGCTTTCTGCAGAAAAGATTTCTGTGGGATTATCGGCTTCTGCAGGCTAACGGAGAACTGCAGCCAGAGCTGAGCAGAGTCCAGGTGAAGAGTTGGATCGTGCCCAGCACAGAGCTCGAAGCTGGGCAGAAAAGCGATCAAACAGCAACTGCTCCCTCCTGTTGCAGTGGCTGGACATTATTTGTCTTCTGCAAACCTTCTGTGTGCCATGTGGCATCCCCACTTGAGGCTTTCTCGGGAGGCAGAAGTGCAGCAGAGCATATTTCTGCTGGTGTGTGGTTGCTCCGGGGCTCAAGCATGGGCTGGTGTCGTGGTTCCTGAGCCATCGACAGGGCGTGAAAATACACCTTCTGTTAACCGAAGTAATATCTTGATTCCTCAGCTGTCCATGGCAACATCAGCCAAGATCGATCTCTGCGATGGAGAGCGTGGCCCAAGCAAACCCCACCCAGAGCAGAGATGCGATGGCAGGAGGAGGGCAAGCAGGTCTCCCCCAAATTCGGCTCACATGAGCTACCGCGACTGTTACACCCGACTTCCTGTAAAAAGAGACGGTTCATACTAATATGAATAAACCACGTTGCTATGGCAGCAGGGAAGACAGCTCGTGGTGCACCCACAGCGTTCTCTAGGTGGGAAGACTTGAGCTTATTGAGGTTCTTTCTCATTGGAACAATTTCTGAACTTCTGACACTGCTTTGTGTAACATCTTTTCCCCTCGGAAGCTAAAAGTAGTTCTGAGGGCGTTGTACGGGGCCATCCTGCTCCCCTCCCATGTGGCTAGGGAGTGGGGATGGTGGCCAGAAAGGACGGTGATGGGCTTGTGCCCATGCTGGCCTTCAGCTGTGGGAACTCACGTTGGCTTGTAAGCCTCTCGTGGGGGGCAGAGGAGCTGCTGCACTTGGCAGCAGTGTTTTGTCCCTTTGCAAGCCAGTGTTTTGCTTTGCTCCCCGCTGCCAGAAGGAGGTTGAAGTCATTTTGAAAAGGCATCTATGATGTTCTACAGGTGCTCGAGGGGTGTCGGCAATCCAAGCCCTGCCATGCGTTGGTCCATGCAAGCATGTATTGGTGATGCAAGCAGTTACAGAGGGGAGCGTGGGCCAAGAATTACATTAAAAAAAAATTTTAAAGGCTTTTTTAATCATATGCTGCAGGAAATTAAAAAAATAAATATTTTTTCATTGCTGTGAACAAATACAATGCGCTTCGTGGTTTCCGTGAATTAGCAGAGCTTACTCAGCCGACACGCTCAGGTACAGACACACTGGCTCAGACTCCTGTAGGGATGAGGTGGTGGAGTTTTGGTTTATTATATAGAAGAGTTTTTAAAAAGAAAAAGTCTTTCTGTGTTCCAACACGCTCTGGGATTCACATAATTTTTCTACAAAATATATATATTTTTATAAATTAAATCTATAAAACAACATTTGCATTAAATAAAACCTAATACCATCACAGTATTTTTACATTTCGAAATGTAACATTTCAAATGTTCACAGAAAAATAAACTTGACAAGAAGGTGCAAATGAAATACCAGTGAAGCCCAAAGCTTCTGTTGTTTGATTTTAAAGAAATTATTGAAAATACATCCACATTTGAACCTTTCTTAAAAATCTCTCATAGCCTGTTGGGTGGCACCTTTAACTCTGCTTATAGTGAGTTCCCATTAAGTAAACTTCAGAAAGGTTGGGTTCCTCTGACTCGTGTTTTAATGACGCTGCTGTTAATGAAGAGTAGATGTGATGGTGCCGGGCCAGTTATCAGTGAAAGGGAAATAATTTGCCCCATCTTTGGTGAAAAGAGGACCTGAAAGGCTTGATGGATGTCTAGCCTGAATGCACACCCTTGAAGCACAGCCCCGTGGTTAAAGCTTATCCACGGCAGCAATATGGCTCCAAACCATATGGCTTTCAAGCCAGAAGCAGGAACTGATGGCAGAAATATAGTGTCTGGATGCTTTGGTGGCTTTGTGAATTGGGGGCATGTCATTTGCTACACCCCAAAATGGAGGCTTGGTTAATTATTTCAATGGCAAGTCCTTTGGGGCCACCTTACGCTCCTCGCTCTGTGGTCAGCACGGCTTGAGGCAGGCTCTTGGCACTCTCCATAGAAATTAGTCACTTCTGGATTGTCTTTTGCTTCAGATACACATAATACTGTGTCGCCTACTAATTTTTTGGATCAAATTCTTTCTGCATAGCAAGACCTCAAATCTTTGCTGCCTCTTGCTGAAACCAGGGTGCGTGACCAGGATATGGCCAGGTAATGGCCCCACCGGTGACAATGGGGCGCAGCATCACCTCTCGCCGTGGGTCCATGTCCTCCTCCTACTGCCAAAGCTACCTGCTCCTGGCTGCCCAGCTTAGAAATCGGGCCTGTGGGAATTTCATGGTGTTATTTCTATTCAGAGAAAATTTGCAACCAATGTATTAAATCAACATATTTTTGGTCAGGTTTGGGGTTTTTGTTTGTTTTTCTCCAACCGTCACTGAAATCAGCAGAAGCTTGCCTCAGTTGTCACTCTCAGTGTCCTGGGGGTTAAAAAAAAAAAGACAAACCCCAAAATATAGTGAACATTTGAAGACCTGGCAAACATTTGGGGAAAGCCAGCGCCAGTAGTCCATGGCTCAGGAGTCCCTGAGCACACCTCTGGAGTGCTTCCTCACGTAGCTGAGGTTGTGGAGCTGAATGCTGTCTTGCAAATCCTGCCTGGAAAGGCGTCTCCTGAACTCATCTGTAGTAAAGTAGTAGATGACTGGGTCCACGCAGGAGTTCAAGCTGGCAAGGCACAAAGCTACGACGTGAAACACCGAGATCACCTTCTGGGCACACCCGTTTTTAATCTTTTTGGTTTTGACAAAGAAATCCAGTGGAAAGCTGATATGATAAGGTCCAAAGCAAATCAGAAATACCAGAGCACAGGTGAGAATCATCTTTAAAACCTTTTTTTTCTCTCCGAGGTCATGTGAAGCAGAATTTTTTTCTTTTAGTGATAAGATAGTCTTCCACGAGCAGTATAGGATGATGAGTAGGGGTGTTATGAACCCCACCAATTCACCTATCGTCATCATTGCAATGGAGACGGGAAGGTCAACTTCTTTGACGGGGAGATCCACAAAACACGTGTTTTTAGCATCCTGGTGAAGTCTGAGAAGAGGGAAAGGCAAACAGCCGACGCAGACCACGACCCACCCGACGATGCTGATATACACGTCACAGATGCGTTTGCAGTCACTGAATTTGAACGGGTGCATAAGAAACAAATATCGTCTTACACTGATGCAAACCAAGAAGTAGATGCTTGCGTACATGTTGACGTACTTCAAGTAGAAGCAAAACATGCAGAGACCTCCTCCAAATTCCCACGTCCCGGTCAAGTAGTAGAAAATCCTTAGGGGCAAGGACAAAACCTGCGATAAGTCGGCAATGGCTAAATTGATCATAAATATTACGGCCCTTTTAGTCTCTTTCATGTACCCGTAAAAGACCCACAAAGCTAATGTGTTTCCTATTAGTCCAGGGATCAGGATGAAAGTGTACGTAATCGCATAGTAGGGCTTGAGGTCTGTTTCCATGCAGGTTGAACTGTTCGTCATGGTTGTGCTCCAGATCCGTGCTCAGCGCCAGCATGATAACATGTTCCTCTCTCGCGTCCTGCAGCCAGCTTGTCCTCAGGTTGTCGGGGCTTAAATGAAAAGGTTCAGCCCCGGCACCCGTGTGTGAGGCTTCGGTTACCAGATCATCGTGTCCACTCTGGGGAAGAGCTTCGTTATGGGGTGAGTCAGTTAAAGTCCTGCTCGTGTGCTTTGCTCATACCCTCTGTCTGAAGTTACCAGACTTTACTCTCATCGCTCACAGGATTGACGGGGAGGGGATCCGCACCGAGAAACGCATCGTTGTGTGCTGAAGCCGTCGGCAGTTCGTCACCAGAGCTGCGCCTCTGTCACCTTTTGGGTGGCATTTCAGCCACGTCTCTCAACACAGGAGTTTGACAACCGATGTGGCCCCGCAGCTGAAAGACAGAACAATGCAGTTAACACACTGCAGGGAGACAGGGGTCTTACAAAGCAGAAGGTACAGGAAAGCTTGCAAGAGCCGTAGGAGCATCTCTCTAGCAGAAACCTACTGCTGGAGGCACCTGCGGTGGTCAGCTCTTCTCCCGCCTTACAAGCGCCATGCCTCGCCCAGTGAAGGGAGGTGCAAAGCCACTGAGGAATAAACAGAAAAAGTGTTTAATTGCTGTCGCAAACCAGCCTGCCGTGCCGTACCGCCGAGCAGAAGTCACCCCCGATGGCCGGGCGTATTTAACTTGCTCCCAGCTCCAGCTTTTCCGTCCGAATCCCCCTTTGCCTCCGGTTGCGTTGGTCTCCCCATGACCGAGTGCGTGGCCAGCGTAGAGATGCTCCGGCCAGCCCAGGAGATGGCGGAACGAAATCTGCTCCTTGTGTAAGTGAGCCTGACACACGCACCTGAGACATGAGCATTTTCCACCGGAGCAGCCGCTGCTGCTGCGGCACGGAGTGGAAGACCCAACTGGCTTTCACTGAACCGCGGTCACCTTTTTCATTTCTCTTTCATGAACAGAATATAAAACATGCAAGCAGGGACAAGTGGCCCACTCGTTAAACGCTTTTTGATGCAGAACTACCTGCATTATATTAAATTTGATCTTCTCACAACTGCTTTTTCTAAGCCTTTCCTTTACCCACCGTGTGCATGTGACTGCTGTGGCTGTTGGAAATACCAGATACCATCACTGCGGTGGACTTTATTTTAAAATTGTTAGCATGGTAAGCAGCTGTTACTAGCTGAATCTGTCAGACAAAAAAAATAAAAACCCAGATCCGATAAATATAGAGGGGATTCAGATCTCTGTCCAAACCCGCTGAGGTTTGCCTTTTGCTTCAGCATGAAGAATTAACCTACAGGTCTAAGTGGGAAAAGTTCGTAGGTACCAACCAGGATGCCAAAGGCACATTTATGAAGGAAAAACTATATCCTGCTGCAATCCCTGATGTTTTCTGCTGTGCTTTGAGGTATAGGCATTATAATGTGAGCATTTATTAATGATTCCGATGTTCAACCCTTGCCAGTGTGATTGCACCGAAACTTTGAAGTAGCTTTGGGTGGAAACAGAAAATCTTCTACAAAGGGAAACAGTTCGGGGAGGCAGCTTTTCCACGTCTGTTTGCGTAGTTTCTCTTGCATACCGCTGAGTAACGAGCCCGATGGGACTGAGATGTCTTCCTTTCTTCCAGAGAGCCAGCAGGTGGTGGAGTCACCATCACTGGAGGTGTTCAAAGAACGTGTGGACGTGGCACTTCGGGACATGGTTTGGTGGGCATGGGGGTGTTGGGCTGATGGTTGGACTTGATGATCTTAAAGGTCTTTTCTGACCTTAATGATTCTGTGAGTCTGTGGTCTAACATAACCAGTGAAATAATGTTGTTGCACTTCAGAAGCGATGATTAATAAGCCATAGAATGATTAGCCTTCTGTTCAAAGACTTTCCAATTCTTTTATTAATTCTCCACCCAACTTCTGATGCACGAACCTGCACCACTAATTCCAGAAATGTGAGTAATCTCTTCATCGTGCAAGAAAACTAATTGATGCTCACCTACTCATGAGGTTTTATTCATCACTGGTGGGTAACTTGGGCTTCAGGCTTTGGTTTCCATTTTCTGGAGCTTAATTGGCACAAGTAACTGGGAGGGGGCTGTGGATGTGGCTGGGTTTTGGCAATACCTGTCATGCCCCGGGGGTTCCCTGGGGCTTCAGAGCTCGCCCTTGGCAGCTGGTTAACCCCTTTGGGGCTTCCTGACAGCAGCGCCCGCTTCGGGCAGGTTCTTCCTCTTCCGTATTGGGATGGAGCCAAACCGGTTGGCCAAAACCAGCACATCCTCCCCAAGTGGTCTGAATTGCCCTGCTGGGCTTGAAAAAATGCTGAGCACAGGTACAGGCAGAGCAGGCTGTGCTGGGGAAGCATGCAGAGCCGCTTAGTGGGGACTGGTACTCGTAGAAGACGGGAGGGATGCTCTCTTTCTTGTTGGTTTTCCACGGCGGTGCTGAGCCACGTGCCCATCTTCACTGTTACAGTGAGCTCCTCAGCGTGGCGTGGCCGGGCTTCCCATCCAGGTCCTGGTCCCGCCGGGGTGTCCAAGCAAAACAACCGCCTTGTAGGTCCCTGGGCTGTGCCCAGGCAGCGGGACCGGGGCACCAGTGAGCGGGTGCGTCCTCTCACTGCCGGAGAGCTCCGCTATTCCTCTTGGCTTCCCAGGTGCCAGCACCGGCCCTGGGACGTGGGCAGCCTGCCCGGCAGAGCGAGGGTGCTCGCGAGGAGCCGCACAGCTTTGCCTGGGGTTGATTTTCACTTTTTTTCCACCGAGAATGTCTCAAGTCCTTGCTCCAAGGCACCAGCAGCGAGGAGCTCGGGTGACTTCGCGGTGCCGTCGCCCGCTGCCCGTGCAGGCGTCCTGCTCCCGCAGATGCACGCGAGCCCAGCTGGCTCCGCTCTGTGATCTGCAGCGGCCTCTGCAAGGCGACGCCCTAAGCCCACATCACCCGGCTCTTCCTTCCAGTGATTTTTTAAATTTTACTGTTTCTAAAACCAAACTTCTCTTGCCCAGGCGTTCCCATCACCCAGGCAGGGAGGCTGAATCAGGCTTCCTTTCCTCTGGCTGCATTCCCAGGTGGGTATATCCATCCTGCCTCCGTCGCTGGGCCACGAGATGCGCCATGGGAAGGACGAGGTGCAGCCCCAGCCCACCTGTCTGTTCTCAGCCCGGTGCGCACACACGCGCGCGCGCACGCGCGTTTTTCCCGCTGCCCCCCTCCACTGCACAGCGGCTTTCCTGCAACACCGACCTCCGCTCCATCCGTCCGGCCCCGGGGCAGGGATGCGCTTGCAGCACCTTCTGCCCCCCCCGGGGCTGCGAACCTGCAGCACGAGGGGTCCCAGAAAGCCCGGCTAAAGCTGGGGAGCACCGAGGGTGCTCACCCAGGGCACCCAGAAACGCCCCTGCGAGAGCGGCCGCGAAAACACAGCAATGCGAGAAACTGCGCTTTGGAAATCCCGAGCAGTAACGTTGCGAAGTTCAGCCAAATGTGCTATGTAAAAACCAGCAGGATGCTAAAAAAAGCCCCAGAAAGAGGAAATTTTGTTTCGTGTGCTCTGCGCTCGCTTCCCTTTGGCGCAGGGGGCTGGCTGCGGCGGTGGGTGCGAGACTCTCCCCAGGCACGTCTTCCTTCTCCCCCGAGCGGTTTTCCACCCCCCTTTTGCCGAGGAGACCCCACGATCAGCCTTGAAAACTCTTTGTTTGTAGTTACTGAGTTTTGTAGGCGGCCGTTACAACCAGGGCTAGTTAACGCTGGGCACGGGACCGTGTAACGTATTTTCTCTCCGCTGCCGGGCAGCCATATAGCCACCCGCTCCGTATGGGCGAGCGCAGGAGTGGTGGCAGCCGCGACACCCATGGGCCTGGGATGCAGTGGGGCTCTGCCCCACGCCCATCACACCCTCTGTGAGCCCTCCAGCCCCTCACCTGAGGACGGTTATAACTGCCCGGGTCAGCCCAGGACCCTCGTTAGCAAATCCTGGGGGTTTTACCCCAGGAAGCAAAGCCACAGCAGCTCCTAAAACCCAGCTGGGTGGAGGAGAGGCTCTTCATCCAGCTGGGGGGGAGCAGCCCGTGGGTGGGTGCTGCCCCTGCTGCAGCATCATGCCTGGTCCCCTCCTGGAGGGGGGTCCTTTGGGCGTGCGGGATGCTGCCCAGCACCTCCCGCTCCCTCCCAGAACCGGCGTGAGAGATCAGCCTGGCCGGATCCTGCCACCGAGCGCTAATCTCGCAAGGACTGGCCCCGGTGAGCAGCGGGCGCGTAGACGCCCCGTGTTTGGTGCGGGGCTGGTATTTACGCTGTAAATCCAGATAAACGCGTGGCAGAGCAGCAGCCGGTGCTGTACCCGGCACCCTGGTGTCTTCTGCTGGCTTACCCTTCGGGGGGGAGGCTTGGCTGCTGCTGCCTGGGACCTCTCTTCTATTTCTCCTCCTTTTCTCTCAGGGCCTAAAATAAAAAGAGAACGTGCACAGAGGTAATTTCGAATGGAAC
>NW_010527261.1:14901-15408 GCF_000687285.1 Phaethon lepturus
TGGCGGTGGCTCCGTCCCTGCGCGGTCCGTCGGGGATGGGGGACGTGGGAGCTGGCCTGGGGACCAGAGCCGGCGGTGTCCTCTGCCAGGCTTGTCTTCTGTATCACCTCGAGTGCTACTAGTAGTAATAATTAATAGGTATTAACTAAACAGAAATGATAGAAATATAAACTGATCATTGCATGGGATTGCTTTTTAGTTCTTTAAAAACAAAAAAATTTCAGGGGAGGATAAAGGCTTTTCTCCCTGGAAGCAATTATCTGGTAGATATGTGGGTTTTGCATCTCCTTCCATAGGAGCAATGTTGCCTCTTTCAGTCCTAAGTGTGGAGATTTATTTCCTCTTCGGTAGCGTCTCCACGGCGGCCCGAGCGCTTTTGTTGGGCATCCTCAGGGCCTCCCGTGTTTTGCCTGGCACGGTGGGAACCCTGACCCACGGAATGAAAAGTTTCTTTCTATTTTTTCTTTCCTTAATTTCTCATTTGCTCGTTATTAAGGTGAGCGGGTG
>NW_010527262.1:0-282 GCF_000687285.1 Phaethon lepturus
GGTGACTTCGGTGTGTGCTGGGCTGCCGCGGACTGGGACTGCGTGTGAGCGCGCAAGTGGGCACCGGGGTGTTTTCCAGCATCTCTACAGGAGCAGGGTGTCCCCAGGTTCTGTGGTCACCTCACCCTGAACAGCATGAACATCAGCTGTCGACTCAGCACCAGCCCGCAGGGCAGCCAGGCCTGGGCAGGATGGGTGCCTGCTGCACTCCCTGCTCCTGGCGCTTCCCAGAGCCCCGCCATGGCCCTTGGGCAGGGTGGGGGGACAGAGGGGGTGCTGCCC
>NW_010527263.1:0-200 GCF_000687285.1 Phaethon lepturus
GGAGTCCCTCCCACATTTCTAGTTTAAAGAATGCTTGGAAGGCAGGGCTGCAACCTAAAGCTTTCCAAGAGGCAAAGTCAGGCTAGGTTTTCTCTTTTTCTTTCTTTCCTTCTTCTTTTTTTTTTCCTCCCGCTTTTAACTCATTGCTTGCTGAGGCAGTTTAGCGAGCTCCGTCCCTTTGGACTCGCTTGCCCCCCCAC
>NW_010527264.1:0-5158 GCF_000687285.1 Phaethon lepturus
AGTGCCATGTAACCAGGAGTCATTTGCAAACGGTATTCATTATACAAGAGGGCTGGTAAATGGCCTAACAGTATTTCCTCCAGGAACTCTATGTCAAATCCAGGCTCTCTGAGGTTGTGGTGTATCAAAAGTGCCCCTTCTATAAAAATTCAAGAGGGGTCTGTTATAATGGGCCACTTCAGTGAAAGTTGGTCAGAGCATGGGTCTCTCCATCTATGTTTTACTACTTGCAGCTTTGGGGTGAAGGGGTTGTTTCCAGAGCAGGACATTATAGAAACTGAGCACCTGCAGTACTTGCTTTCCTTATGCAGTTTCATACAGAGGTTGAAGTGGAGATACATGTATTACTGGGAAGAAAAGGTTGAACTGTTCATTGTGAATTAATTATTAAGAATTTTTCAGTTCTTTTTTCTGCTCACAAGCTATTAATGAACATACTCCATGCCATCCATCTCTTCCTGGTGCCATAGCATTGCCACTGGCTTTGGAAAGTCACATTGGGTACTTTGTCCTAAGCATTCAATGAACACATTCTGGTTTTGGGTATTCATGAACACTAGTGTTGTCCATCTTCTGTTCTTCATCTGTGGGTGCATCTGATTGCCCATGTTGTTTAGTATAGGCTCTGCTTCAGGATTAGAGGAGACTCTAACAAAAGCAGAGGGAAGGCAGCAGCAGATGGACAGCTGTGGATGGATATGCTCTTTCCTCAGCTGCAGTGCCTACTGTTGTGGACAGGAATTGCCCTTCGCCAAATGGTCATGCAAAAGCTCCACTGATGCAGATGTTCACAGGAGCAAGTCAAGATGAGTATCTGGTATAAGTGAGCAGCAGTTCAGAGTATGACTATTTGTAAAAACTGTTTTTGCAGAATTAACCAGCTCTATGTTTCATATGACTCCTTATTTGTATGACATCTTTTTGCTATATAAAACATGCTTAAACTGAATGTAACATTTCTGTATGAGCAAAACTAAAAGAACAAACATATTTTTACATAATATATTTCAGGTACACAGTATGTTTGCCCAACTACTGAATCCCTTCCTGTGGATATTGCTGAAGGTTGTTAATGCCCATTTCAGTCAGCTAAAATAAACTGTGCTGTATTGAGGACAGACCGGTACAGAGAACAAGTAAATTCAGCAGCTCTATCTTTAACAGTTTGTCCTTTAATGTATGCCTCTCACCCCAACATCGAGACTCTGTGGCAGACGTAGCAAAACCTGAATGGAGCAAACACCTGAGCACACCCAGTCAGAGTTACCCTTTGTGTGTGGGCTGCTCACGTCAAGGCTGTGATATCTACTGGTGCTTCACAACCTTTATCTATCAAAGAACCACTTAAGACTTTTAAAAAATTACCTGAGGTAGTCTAATTATTTTGAAAATAATCCACACACCACTTTTGCAATGTTCACACAGTAGTGTTCATTTTCAACCAAATATAAGCTGGCAAACTTTCAATGTTTGTTACTTTTCATATTCCCCAATTTTATTCCTTTCCCATTCACAGGGAGGTTTTTGTGTTTTCATAATGTTCTGCAGTTGTAGCATTTCATAATTTATGGTCCATCAGTGATTCACTGCACACATTGATAAATTGCTAGACAGAGACAATACAGGGGACATTCAGTCTTGGGTTTTTGTAGTCTCATGAATATACTTTGGCTTTCAGAAATGTGTGGCCATCAAAATTAATTACTAAAAAAGTAATAGCCTCTACTCTCTCAGTAGATTTCTGAATACAGAACACAGAGGTATTTTGACTTGTTTTTTCCTGAACAAATTAAACTCCTTTCTGCCATAAGCATTAACTGACAAAATCACAGAATCACAGAATCATTAAGGTTGGAAAGGACCTTCAAGATAATCGAGTCCAGCCGTTAACCCAACACCACCATGCCCCCTAAACCATGTCCTGAAGCGTCACATCCACACATTTTTTGAACACTTCCAGTGATGGTGACTCCACCATCTCCCAATGAAGCAATTTCTCTTCTGTGAAAGAAAGCATGGAACAAATAGGAGAATCAGTGGTGTCTAATATAGCATATGAAGTCATGCTTGGTATATAAAGCTGGAACGAGGAAGAAGGAGGGATGTTTGGAGTTATGGCGTCTGTCTGCCAAAGAAACTGTTATGCATGATGGAGCCTTGCTTCCCTGGAGATGGCTGAACACCCGCCAGCCCATGGGAAGAAGTGAATGAATTCCTTGTTTTGCTTTCCTTGTGTGTGCAGCTTTTGCTTTACCTATTAAACTGTCTTTATCTCAAACCATGAGTTTCTTCACTTTTACTCTTCCCATTCTCTCCCCCATCCTACTGTGGGGGAGTGAGCGAGCAGCTGCGTGGTGCTTAGTTGCCGGCTGGGGCTAAACCAGAACAGTCTTTTTTGGTGCCCAACGTGGGGCACAAAGGGTTTGAGATAATGACAGATTTGATTGGAATGTGCTAGATATAGATAGAATTTATAACTGTTATTGCTATTAAACCATGACATATAGTAAAAAAAACCATCAAGCCTTGCATTGAAGTAGGGACTTTTTTTCCCAGGCTTTGTGGCCCAGAAATTGAACAAATTTTCCACTTGAGTCTTTATACCATAATTTTTCTGAGAGTTTACTGAAAGCACAGCTTATGGAAGTAAAGCAGAGAACTGCAATCTACACAAGAGATATTTGAGACAAATGCCTCATTTTAAAATGTCCTGTCTGAAATGTTTTTACTTACAGCTATTGCTGCTTGTCTCCTTCAATACTTTCAGTATAAGAATTAGCTTCCTCCTCTTATCCCTTTGCTACTCCTTTTTCTCTTTCCCAAATCCATAAGAAGTCTGTTGTTTGACTTCAGGTCAACAGATCATATTAAAGAGAACTTTTGCAAAGCATTTAACAGGTACTGTCTGACATACCCCTCGGCAAGAGCAGGCACACATTTGCTCTCCAGCTGGGCATTCTTTGCACAGCCAAAATATTCTGCCAAATTAACAGAGAAAAGTACAGTGGTCTCATACATTTGCCTTGCTCCCTTTCACCAGCAGCTTGGACTTCATCAGTTATAGGTTTTAATAGAAAGAGAGACTTCCGAACAACGTAGTAAATTTTAGCTATATTTTGGATATGGCTATCTAGCAGACTCCTGATTCTTTTTCTTTAAAAAAACTAAGGTTAGCTTTTTTCCCCCTCTAGTGTATCTATAAAAACAACACATTAATTGAAAGGTCTCCCTCGTTAAACAGCTATAATGCTATGGCAGCATGTCCTGTGATAAGTTTTGGCAAGCCAACTATAAAGCGTAATTGCACCTTCAGGAATGGGACTAGATGGAAGCAAATCTTAATCTAGGCTAGCAGCTTTCATTTGTTTATCTATGAAAGTGTTGGGTTGATGGTTGGACTTGATGATCTTAAAGGTCTTTTCCAATCTTAATGATTCTGTGATTCTGTGAAAAGAAGGACATGCATATTATTAAATGACCATAACTGACACCTCCAATTATATCTGTCTGAAATACCTATAGATTCTTTAATACCATTGAAGTCATTTAGAAAAGACAGCAGTAGACAGATAATGAATCAGGTGATAGATGTAAACACTTAGGTCATTTTGGTTTTGTTTTGAAAGACTGAATTAAAGGAGGCAGAAAGTATGCCAAAAAAAGGCAAAGCTTATAAATATAGGGGCAATTTATGCTTAACAACCATCCATTCCCAGAGGATTAAGGACATAGTACAGTAGCTTTTGAGATAAGACTAAAAAATTGAAGCAGAATGTTGATGCATTACCTCAGTTTCCCTTTTTAAAATCACATACTTAGCAATCTACTTTATGTTGCAGATTTAGCATAGGCAAAACCTTTTTAGCTGATGAAAAATAAAGAACATCTTAGAAAATTCAGGGCTGAGCTGGAGCTTTGGTGTCTCTTGTCTGAATATTGGATGGGTTATCCATGAAGGAAAAGACTTAAAAGTTAAATGAAGGGGCAATAATAGTAATTTTCTAGGTTGAAACGTTCAAAAGGAAAAAAATATCAACAGATTTGCTTACAAATTATTTGACTAAGTGAGACTTTTCTGGAAGAAAAGGGGTTGAAGAAGAAAGAACATTTGGAAAGTTCTGTCTATCATAATTGATACACTTTTGATGTATGTATGATTTCCTTAGTCTAGGCTCAGTTATGAGCTCATAAAGAGAAAATGGGTGGGTCATTCAAGGTGACTCAGTTCAATTCAATTGATTTCAAATCACTCACTTAAACCATGATGGAAAATCAACATACATAATCCTTAAAATTGGTATAATTTTTCATCTTTAAAATATGTATTTCAATTATACTTATTATTTCGTTTATAAAAAAATAAACATTTTGTGAAAATAATCCTTTTAAAAATGCTAACTGCATATAATTTATATGTTTTTTGATATTTCTTAATTTTAAAGCCCATCTAAGTTAACTTGTAAAATTTTTTACATATTTGTTACTTCAAAATGATGGAAAACACATTGGCTTGTAGAAGTTTATTCTTCATCTCAAGCCACATTCAAATGGAAATCAAAGGGCAATTAAAAAGCATGAGAAAAAAATTGTTAATTCAGTAAATTTTCTGATTACAGTAAACTTTTTTCAATGAATAAAAGTTTTTCAGTGAACAAAAATTCATCAAAATATTTTGCTTTTAAAATTAGTCAACTTATTCTACAAGGAAAGTCCCATATGTGAAACAAACAGTTCAAGTCATCACATCCTACAGGATTTTAGATTGGAAAATATAATTCCCTGTCATCTCATTCATGAAGCATAGGAGGTAAAAGTGCTGTATTTTCTTCCCTCAGCTCCTAATAAGTTCTCAATTTTGAATGACCCAGTGTCCTGGTTTCAGCCAGGATGGAGCATGGATGGCACTGACCGCAGAGCAGTCTGGAGGAAAGCCCGGGCGCCCATTGGCCTCGCCTTCGGGGGTGTTGGCAGCCGGCTGTACTGGGCAGACCGCGGTGAGTGTGGGCTGAGCTGGGGCACTGCTGGGGGTCGTGGTGGTGCAGGTGCCTGGCATGGCCCCGAGGGGCAGCCTGGAGTTCTCTGTGTCCCCACATCTGATCTCCCTGCATCTGTGCCCTGCAGAGAGAGGCACCATCAGCAGCATTGAGCTGGACGGATC
>NW_010527264.1:5535-10613 GCF_000687285.1 Phaethon lepturus
TGGGTCTTGGGGCTGCCCTACCTGGGGCATCTGGGGGGGTTGAGCCCTGTGGTGGCCCTGCTAACTTGTGCTATTTTGGCAGGCACCAACGGCTGCGCAAAGAACAATGGAGGCTGTGCCCAGCTCTGCCTGCCTAACCCTGCAGGGCGGCTATGCCGCTGCTCCCCTGGCTACCACCTGGTGCGTGGGGTGTCATGCACGCTGGCACAGCCCTGCCCAGCCCCGCTCCAGGCCTGCCGTGACTTCCAGAGCTGCATCTCCAGAGAGCAGGTCTGCGATGGGCACCCAGACTGCATCGATGGCTCCGATGAGTCTGCCTGTGAGTGCCTGTCCACAGTCCGGGTGTGCAGGTGTCCTGGCTGGGCACAGGGGGGGCCTGCCCACTCTCCTCCAGTTTGGGAAGGGGTGTGGGGGGGGTCTCACTGGCATCTATGTCCATCCCTCCAGGTCCCTCCGTGGAGGTGGGGACACAGGTCCCTGCCGTGGCACCATCAGGGATGTCCCATGTGGAAGAAGAGAAACCAGCCTTACCCACAGCTGCACCTAAGCCTCGGCAGCCTGTCCCCAGCCTATCTGCACGCGCTGGCCCACCGCCAAAAAAAGCCCCTCGTGGGACCCCCCAGCACGGAGGAGGTGCTGGGGGCTGTGCCATGCAGCAGCGAGACATGTAACCTGCGTGGGGACTGTGCCATCGAGGCTGGGCGGGTGACGTGCCACTGCGCCCTGGGCTATCGGGGTGACTACTGTGAGGAGGCAGAGGTGCAGCCAGTTGCAGGACCTATTGCCCTGGGGGTAGCCGTGCTCCTCCTGCTTGCTGCCGCTGCTGTGGGGGCCCTGGCCTACATGCGGAGGCGGGACAGGCGGAGGAGGTGAGCTCTGGGGCAGGGCTGGGCCAGGTACAACTGGGGATGGAGAGAGACAGGGTCTCCGTGCCCAGGGACAGTGTGGTGTCTTGGGGCACTCCTGGGCTATATGGAAAGCTTCAATCACTCCAGCAGGCTATTACTGGGGGCTGTGCCAGGATCTTAGGATCTGTCCCATCTCTAGGAGGTGGCCATGCCATTCTCAGTGTACACTTTTCCTCAAGCAGGACCTCAAGCACTGCCTCCACCCGGGTGCTGACCTTGTACCACCGTGAAAGTGACCCCGAGGAAGAAGATGAGGAGGAGGAAGAGCTTCCCCCCAAGAGTGACACCTTTGTGAATGAAGCTTATGATGGGAAAGAGGTGAGCAGCGCCTGGAGCAGGCCCTAGTAGGGATACCCTTGCCACCCTGGAGTGCCCCAAGCCTCCTCCCCACCACCACCACAATGTGCAGATGCCTCCCCAGACCCAGTGCCAGCATGGCGCCCACTCTTGAGGCAAGCTCTGCCTTCCTGCTGGGGGAGAGGGTCAAGACCTTGGGGGTGCCTGGAGTCTGGCTGGTACAGGGGCTGTCCCACTCCCTTCTGTGGCTGGAGCCTCTGTGCCAAGGTGTGGGGTGGGCCCAGGGAGGCTGGTTCAGACTCATCCCTGATGCACCCATCTGTGATCTCTGCAGGAGCTGCCAGCCCCGCTGAGGAAGGGACCATCTTGCCCCGACACTGTATTTTCATAAAGGAACATTGTGCAGCATCTCTGGTGCCATGGTGGTTTGTGCGTGGGCCAGGGAGGGGAGCTTGGTTTGCTCTTTCTAGATTTCTAAGCTCCAGGGAACTTACAGTCCAGAGCAAAGAGCTTTGGGCAGTTTTTTTGGGAACTCTGCAGCCCAAACACACTCTCCAAGCCACCTGAATCTGATCCTCTGCTGCAGGGTGCACCCTGTACCATCCCTTAACCTTAGGGCTTCTCAATCCCCTGGCCCTCTGCAGCAAGGCTTGGGCCCGCCTGGGGTAAAATCTGGCCCAACAGCTCTGCAGGGAAGCTGGCTGGGCTCTTGACCTGTTATGCAGGGGGCCGAGCAGGGTTTTGTAGGGCAGCTCTGACCTTCTGAGTGTCCCTTACAAAGCAGTGAGACCAGTTTTACCACCTTGCACCAAGCTAATGATGAAATAGGAAATATACGCTATTTTTTCCCACTGTCATCTCTCTCTTCCCCTGAAGTAGCTGTGCTCAAGGAAGGAGAAGCCTCTTCCAGAGCTGATTTTGACCATGGGGGGAAAGTCCTCAAGGAAGGTGCTATAAAAGCCACCCGTCCCCTATTACAGACCTTTCTTCCCTGTTTCAAGCAAAGCACAGGGGAGCTGGGTTAACTGTGCCCACTGGCTCTCTGCCCAGCCTGCCTGGCAGAAAGCCCATAACAATCCCACAGCACAGACCTGTTCCTCTTCATTTATTTTGCTGTTTGCACAGCCCTGAGTTAAGCAGAGCCATGTGGGAGGTGCTCCCCTTCCCTATTCCCAGCCCTGAAGCCCACAAGATGCTAGCCTGTACCTTGTTCTTGAGGGGACACTGGAGCTGCCTTTGCCCAAGCTGCTGCACAGTGCAGGGGTACAAGCTAAAAGCTGTGCGGAGGGACTGGAGCCAGGGCTGGTCCTCAATCCAGCACAACTTTGGCACAGTTGTGAGACCTGGTGCACAGCAGGCTTCTGAAGAGGTTGCAGAGATTCAAGACAGGTCCTCGGTCTTGTTTCCAACCTGCCCTGAGGTGCCCCAAGAAAAGGACATGGCTTGGAGGGGCAGGAGTCAGCACTGCTCTCGGCGCCAGGCAAGCGGGCCAGAGCCCACTGCTGTCCTTGTGCTGGGTCTACAAGTCAGAGTCACAAGGCAGGGTGCTCCTCCAGTGCCGTCCATCTCGCTCATCCTCCAGCACGTCCCAGGAATTGCAGTAAGCTCCAGTGGTGGAGCATGGCCCAGCCTCCAGCACAGGGCTGGGGGGCAGTTTGGGAGCCCTGTGTTCCTTGCAACAGTGGTGGAAGCTGAGGGTGAGGGCCAGCCCCCCCAAGATCTCCAGGCAGCTTCCCAAGTAGCTCAGCACCAAGCTGTAGCCTACAACCAGCATGCTGCCAGCCGATGCAGGCAGCGCCCACAGCTCATGGGTATACCAGGAGGCAGGCACCAGGCTCAACAGCCCTGAGAGGAGCAGCACAAGCCCTGCCACACCAGCCAGCAGGTGCCGTGGCTCCTTCTGCCAGCAGCGTACCCCCAGAGCGGCCAGCAGCAAGCCCAGGAGGGTGAGCACCAGCGAGGTGGGCATCAGCCCTTGGGCTACCCGCACGGGTACCTGCTCAAAGTAGCCCAGCTCATCAGCCTGCCCGCAGTGGCGGTCGTGGCTGCTCTGCTGCTCTCTGCATATGTCCCAGATGCCCTGCTCCAGGACGAGGTCAATGGGCTGGTTGGGTATGAGGCTCACCTGCCTCCAGCTGGGCGCCAGCGTGCCCGTGAGCGTCAGCAGGAGCCCGCAGGGGCACAGCACCAGCCCCACGATCATCGCTGTCGGTGTCCGCATGCCGAGGAGGTGGGTGAAGCAGGCTCCAGTGTGGGTCCCCAAACCCTGCTCCTGCTTGCCAGAGGCGGAGAGGTCCAGGGGAGCAGGGGCTCACTGCTGCTGCCTGGTACTAGAGGCAGTGCGGGTACCCCAGGTCTGCTCGGCGCAGGTACCCTGTGGTGGGGCAGTGGTCCCAGGGCCCCTGTAGGGTGGGCAGTCCGCGGAGCTGGTGCGGGCCACGGTCCTGGCTGTGCCCAGTGCTGTGGGGAGGTGCCAGCGGCAGGAGGAAGTGCAGGCGGGGAGGAGCCCGCTACAGGCAGGGCTGGCCAGCACCCAGCCCAGAGTGCTGAGCACCTTCCAGGGGTGTGGGGGCCTGCAGGGACCACCGAAGTGCTGGCCGCCACTCTCCCCATGTGGGGGGTAGCCAGCCGTTCCCAGGCTGCAGGTGGCACTGGGACATCTCAGCGTCACCCTGGGGCTTGGCAGCGCTTGGACCCTATGCCTCCCTGCTGGGTCAGCACAGGACCCTGTTACAGCTCACTTTGACTGTGAACTTATTTTATTATCAACTGAATTAATTTATGAAAAATCATTAATGAAGATGAAATGCTAGCAGCTCTCAGAGTTGGTAAGGACCCCGTGGTCCTCCCCAGGCCTGAGACACCTTCCCAGCGCCTGGCCTTCATATTCTCACTCTTTACCCCAGCAAGCATCTCCCTGTCCTTCAGGCACCGCTCCCAAGCTTGGTCCTGCTCTTCCCTTCCCTGGCTGCGCTCAGAGGCCGCCCGCAGGTGCAGCAGCCTGGCTCTCAGCAGGAGAAGGCCATGGGATGTCCACTGAGACAGGTATGGGAAGTCACCACATTTGAGAACCCCTCTGTGGGGTTTTGAGCCCCAAAAAAGCACTGCTCTTGGGCTGCTACATATTTCCCTGAACTTCTGCCAGTTACGCTGAGCCCAAAAGAGGGCAGCATCCCCTGTGGATTAATTTGGGACCAGCAACCCAGCCGAGCTGGAGGGCTGCACTGCATGTGTGCCCCACAGCATCTTTGCACCACTGGTTTGGTGGCCTTGGCCACCTGGTGGAGGGGTGGGTGGGTCTGTGCTGGACCAGCTGCTCCCTGGCTCCCTTCCCCACTGCCTGTCCTACAGCTATTGCCCGAGTCCCCCTGAAACCCTTCAGCTCTGTGGGTGCCAGATCACTTGGGGGACGGATGGCGGAGCTGTTGGTCGCTGGATCTCAGCTCCGCTGGAAGGCGGGGGTGGCTTGGGCTCAGCCAGCGGCTCATGCCCTGGGCCATGTCTGCAGGGCAGAAATGTCGACAGCCCGCTGCCCACAGCTCCAGCCCAGGGATACCTGGCTTTGTCCTACCCAATGAGTTTGCTCAAAAGTTGGCACTTAGCTGAGCCACTAGCCCATTTACTGCCCTTGGAGCTGCCGGTCCAACCAAGACACCAAATGCCGCCTGCCTGACGTGTTGTCTGAGGCTGCCTTCTGCCATGGGCCCCCCAGCCCTGACGGGAGCAGAAAGACCTTGAAATCGTCTGGTTCTGACTGTCACAGGAGGCTGGGGTTTTTCCCTTTCTGTTTGGACGTGAGGTGGAGGTTGGCTGGGAGAAGACATAGTCCTCCTGGGGACAGAGGGAGGCGGAGGGGAAGGGGGGGTGGTGGCC
>NW_010527264.1:10739-12260 GCF_000687285.1 Phaethon lepturus
GGGGCTGGCTGGGGACCGGCCAGGCCAAGCTGTAGCTGAGCGCAGGTGGGAGCGAGCCCTGAGCCCCGCGTGGCTGGAGAGGGCTTTGCTCCCCGTCCCGGACATGCCGGTGGGGCGTGCACCAGCACTGCGGCAACAGGGGCAAACAGTGCGCCTTGCCGGATTTGCCCACTTTTCCCCGGACAAGCCAAGAAAGCATCCTTTCCGCTCAGGGTGCGAGGGGTGCCACAGGTACCCCAACCCTGGGCTTTGCGGCATCTGGCCCTGCAGCGCCTTTCTTCTCTCGTCTGCTCCCCCGGGAGGATGCATCTGCCCTTTGGGCTGGTGCCCAGGCTCCTGATTGTGGGGCAAAAATGGGCAGATTAGGTGATGTGGCCCTGATGCTGGATGACCTGCCCTGAGTAGGCTTGGGGAAGGAAATGGGATTAACAGAGCTGTTTCCCGATGCCACAAAGTTATAGATTGTTCATTTCTTCCCTTTTACTTTTTAATGAGGTGGTATGAAAAGCAATTCAAAGCAGAGCCTGGCCCTTTCCAAGCTCTGGGGAAGCATTTGAAGCCATATGGTCTCAGAGATAAAATGGTCTGGCTGAAACAGCCTTCCTTCCCCCATTTCCCTAGCTGCTGGGTGGGGAGAGCCACCTTACTTGGTGTTTCCTACTTCTCCAAGGCCGTGACTTAGCTTTTCCTACCTTGGCAAAGCCATCTCTTTAAGAACACGATGGAAACTTTATCCATGCCTGGTCAAGTTGGCTTGCATTTATTATTAATAATAATAATTTTAAATCCCCCTTTCTAAATTGGAGGAGCAGCAGGAGGCCTTGAGCTAACTCAAACTGGAAAAGATCCAGGGCAGGATGGTCAGAGCTTCAGATAGATTGCAAGACAAAAACAAACAAACAAACAAAAAAATCCATGATGGGCTATTGAGTGTTGGGTTGCTGCTTCCCCTCAGCTACCCTGCATCGTTGAAGGCTGGGAATGCATTCAGGACAATATTGCTGTGTTCAGCCTGTTCCCTGCCTCCCTAGGTGTCTGCTTGCTGCCACTGGTGGTGATGGGACCCCAGACTGGACAGGTACTAGTGTCTCTTAGGTGGCAGTGGCTCGGTGTAGAGTCAGTGTGGATAGGACCAGTGGCTTTTGGGTTATACCTTTATCACACCAACTGAGCAGTTTGGTGTAACAGCTGGATCTTGCCAGCTACAGCTGGGGAACACAGGCACACAACAATCTCCAAAGCTTCCTCTGTGATCCTTAGTCTGATCCAGGTTCCTGGGTCCAGCAAGAGATTTCAAAAAGCAGCTCTGAAGCGGAGAAAAGCGTCCCTGCACAAAGGCAGCTCTGCCCCACGCTGCCTGCTGAGCTCATGACGCCGAGACCGGGGCTGGGGCCTGTATTTGCGAGGGGGTTACTCTGAGCCCCTTCCCCTGGCCGCTGCTGGGCTTGTCATCAGCAGCAGCAGGATCTCTCAGCATCCTGTTTGCCGTGTGGGGAAGGGCCGGGGGGAAGAGCTGGGGTC
>NW_010527264.1:12295-29126 GCF_000687285.1 Phaethon lepturus
TTACATCCCACTGACCCTGGGGCTTCGCCTGCGTTGCATACGGCAAGGTCCCCTCCATACCACCACACTGCTCGCACGTCACGCACGTCCCCCTGTGTCCTGCCTGCTGCAGGAGATGGGGACTGGCTAGGAACGACACCTGGGGGCACTTGGCGGGGGGATGGTGTAGCCCCCTGGACAGGTCCACTAGCCACCTGCGTTTGCCTCTCTGTTGAAACCCTGAATCCCTGCAGGCTGGGAGTAAAGCAGGATGGCTTGAACAGCCCATGCTCAGTTTTTTAGTCCTGGTTGTCTAACCCTCTCCTCAGTCTCCATCCCACAGGAAAGTCTCATGAGGCAGGTTTCTGGGTGGAAGGGCTTGGTTCTGACAGTTCCTTTTTGCTGCTTTTTCTTCTAGAATTTAGAGTGGGGGAGTTTCTAGGAATCCCTGCAGGCTGGGAGTAAAGCAGGATGGCTTGAACAGCCCATGCTCAGTTTTTTAGTCCTGGTTGTCTAACCCTCTCCTCAGTCTCCATCCCACAGGAAAGTCTCATGAGGCAGGTTTCTGGGTGGAAGGGCTTGGTTCTGACAGTTCCTTTTTGCTGCTTTTTCTTCTAGAATTTAGAGTGGGGGAGTTTCTAGGAGTGCAAAATGAGGGTTCTCCACTGATGACTCCTTGCCTTCAAGCCATGGCCCAGGCAGCTTGTGAGCGCAGCCGGGACGTGCTCTGCATTGTGCGAGCAGCTGCAATGGGCTCCTCTCAGACCAGCTCCCGGCTTCCTCCCCGGACACACACAGTGCTGTCTTTGTGCCCGCCGGGAGGCCGAGGACGAGCCCCCGGGCAAGACAGGGGCTGTGGTCCTCCTTGCTAGTTGAGTGTGGAACAGACGTCCGTGTGTCCTCCCCAGAGCACGGGCAGCAGTGGTCGCCACCCAGCATGCAGCGGTGTGCCCCAGTTCTCCAGCCTTCCGGGCATGACTTCTGCAAGCAGATTTATTAGCCTTCCATTTGCCCATTGACCTGCCAGCCTCCAGATTGGCCGTGGTGGTGACAGCAGCCCCGAGGATGCACTTTAGAGGGGTTGTCGGAGACGGGGGTATGTACTGGGTGTGCTTGCAAGCCCCGTGCTGCCAGGTCCCACTCCAGGGCTGTGACCCAGCAGTGGCTTATCGTACTCAGGCCTGTGGCCCATAGGAGTCTTGGCTGTTCCCCCTGCTCAAAACTGAGCGTGGGGGAGCTGCACACGCCCGTGCAATTGTGGGGCAGCATCCTGTAATGCCTGCAGGGAGCAGTAAATCCATCAGCAAGTGCTGAGGTTGTTCCCGCTCTGCTTCTGCAGCCCAGCTGTGACTCTGAACGCTATTCGGATGAGATCCTGGGATTGAGTTGTTGAAAGCCTTATTAGATGCCCCCCAGGTATTCACTCATCTGTTAAACTCCCTCACATCCAAACTGCTGCACTTGGACTTGCCACATTGCTCAGTGCCAGTTCTGAGTCTTTGTTTTCAGTTCAGAGAATGATATGAAAAGCATTTTTTGCAGCTATTTCTATTTTTGTTTGACTCAATCCTGAAACGGTTAAAAGAGTGGTGACATGAAGCTCTTGTGCTGGGTTTTGGAGGTGCAGCCCTTTCCAGACAGGGAGAAGAGAGTGGTTAAAGCTGTGTCTGACTGTGGAAATTACATGTTTGTCCAGTTCCTGGTTCACAGAGCTTGGGAGCTAAAGGGCAATGCCAATGCCCATGGGTGCAGAACACGCTGCAACCGGCAAGGCGAAAGCAGTGCTTCATGATGGCGTTCATCTAGTTACTGTAAATGTGACTCATCTGCACATCCTTTGATCTCTCATTGGGCTGAAAGGCCTGAAACCAAAGAGCAGATGGCTTATGACTGCGCTTTTATGTCTTTTCTAGCAGTTTGGTCAGCTCTGTGGGTCAAACGACTGGACGTATGGCCAAGGCTGCAGGAGAAAAGACCTGCTTAAACCTTTCCTCTTGAGAAAGCCCTGGGCGGGAGACAGATGTGTCTCACACCTGTTCTGGTGACTGAGCAACAGTGGGACTTCTAGTCTATGGGGATTTTATTCTGATATTGGACAGGATGAGAACATGCATGGGATGACGATAGGAAATTCCGACACTGTATTTGTAAAGTACGTGGACATTTTGGATGGAAGGATAGTTGTGTCTTTCTCCCATGTTACTCGCTGGTGAAGAGACTGCCCAGTTTTGTTCCACAGGAGGATCCTGCCCCCTTTGGAGGAAAGCACAGGACTCTTCCAGGTTAGTCAGAGAAATCTTGCAAATGAAAGGAAAATACTTTTCTTTTTGGCAAGGTGTCAGATCCGTGCAGTACAGCCCGCCTTTAATGTGCCTGATACCATCAACACATACTTTCGAGGCTGTCAGTACATCAGTAGAGACAAAACTAATTGATTTTGGCAAGGAAAGGCCAGTGAAATCACTGGCCACAGAGAATGTGAAGCACAGATACAGGCAGAGCAGGGTTAGTCTTGGGTACTTTCTGCCTTCCCTTTTATACCAAGGCAAAAAAACATCCCTCTAGGTCTGTGCCCTGAAGTTCTGGCAGCATCTGCTTCTTTCTAGCCTTGTGTCCCCTTGGGAAGGACAACAGGCAACGCCTGCAATCCCAAAGCGGTGTGTACTGCCAGGACCTGTCATTTGAATGTTCAAACGCACATACTTGGCCAAAAAGCCACTGATCTACAGGCTGGAGGGAGGTGACTGCATGAGGAGCAATATCACCATTCATCATGGTTCCTATCCTTTCAGAATAAAAATGCACTGGGTAAACAGCATCACTGGTAGCCCTATCTGGAGAACTTTTTGCTGCTGAATTTCAAAGGCTGCTGCTAAATCATCAGGGTGAGAAAGTTATTTATGAAATGTCACAGGATTCCTCTCTTTTCCCAAAATACAGGGCTGCTTCAGAGCTCAGAGAGACTGCTTGACTCCCAGAAGGATGCCCAGTGTGTCATAGCCTGTATGAGCTGCCTAGCAGGACTTGCTGCTCACATGAGGTACAAGATTGCCTGCTGGTTGGCCCTGGGATGTGCTGGATGCCCTCACTCAGAGACTGAGGGGTTTAATGCTGGTGATAGGGGGAAGCTGTCATGTGGGTAGATGGGATTTTGGGCACCTGAGAAAGTATGGAGGGCTGTGGGAGTGGCCTCACATTACTCTTGCCTCCAAGATGGGATGGCCTGACCATTCTTTCTCTGGGAGATAGGAGAGGTTTCTACTAGTGGTGTTGTCCTGTGTCCCACTCAGACAGGACTTTCTCACTTACCTGGCTGTGGTGGCCAAGTGTTTGTAGCTGGCTGCTGGGTTGCCCTTCTTCTGGGGGTGTCCAGAGCAGGCTCGCACTTACTGGCCACACCATCCTTCAGGAATCAGCTCCCTCTCAAAACAGGCATAAGCTGCAGGCCACATGGAATCTTGGTACCCAACACTATTCCCAGCCTGGTGGAGTTTCATCAAGGCTAAGCTGTAATGACAGCAGCTGACCCTGGCTAGCTGCTTGTCACCATTGCCCTTGTCTCTGCCAGCCACTTGGGCAGGAAGGAGAGGGCAGGTAGACGCAGCAGTGACGGACAGGGTAAAGCTAGGGTGAACTGTCTCCATCCCCTTAAGTATGAATACGTCTATGGCACCTGTTTGGCCCCTGACACTTATTCAGTGATGGGAACAGAGTTGGCAAACAACCTCAAAGGGTGTGACATGTCCTCCTCTCCACCACCAGAAGTGGTGTTTCCGGCATGCTTCCCTGTCTAGTTTGTGGCCTGTTTCATTCCACATCCTATTCTTTCCCTGGGTTGGATTGATCTGATTTCAAAGCATTTCACACCTGACTTGAATGAATTTCATCTGACTGATGTCAAATCCTGTCTTTGCCAGGTCTTTAAGGTCATCTGATGAATCTACCTTCTGGCACTCCTCTGGTCTCATTTTCTTTAACAGTATCTGCAAGGCTTCTAAGGCAGCGTAGCATGGCTTCTGGCCCACAGTATGGAAGCATTGAATAATATGAAAGTCGGGACCATTTCCTGCTGCTCCCTTCTGTATATGTCTTTCTAGTCTGACTATAAGCCACCAAGCTCTTGTCACCAGATCAAAGTGCTATGTTTGCACCAATTTTACATCCGTCTTTCAACTAGATGGTACTTCCCTTTCTGACAAGAAGTCTGAATGGGATGACACAAAATCCTCTATAGAGGTCAAAATCATAACATCTGCTGCTTTCCCTTTATCTGCCAAATCTTTGAGAGGGGAAATTAAAATGGTTTGGTATAAAATAGTTCTTAAGAAATCCCAGTTGTCTGCTTCTCAGCTCCCGTATTAGTCCCTTGGTGCCTCTGAATTAATCCCTTGTGCAGGTCGATTTTCCAGGCACTGAATTATGGATCTATAACTTGACTTCAAGCCTTTTAAACAGGATGCTGTGCTTGTTCTTTGCCATTGCCTTGGTTCTGCTCCAGCCCTCCAGCAGTTCTTGGAGAGCCTGGCTTGGGAACTGGAGATGGCTCCTCCTCTGATAATGAGTGTTGCTGTAGCTCATAGCTGAAAGTTCATGAACCTCTTCTTTCACAATCCTGGCCCATTTCCCGACACCTTCGTCGTTCATCGTCATGGCTAAGTGCCGGGGCAAGGGTTTGGCTGTAGGTGCCTAAGAGAGAGACTGCAAAGTCTCAGCTAGTTATCTTTTTATCTTGGTGGTTTGTGGAGTATAATTGATACCTTCAGTGAGTTATTCACCTCTAGATTCAACTTTTATGTGAAAGCTAAATGCAAGAAAGGCAGCAGAGTCATCAGTTTCTTCCATTTGCTTTCCTCAAACGATCAACAGTGATGGTCTCACCCACCCCTTGGTCCTTCCTCTTTACCCTCCTACAGTTGCTTCTCACGTCCATCACTAGCTTTTCAGTATATAAGCTATCTTCTCACTGATAAGTAATCATTGGCAAGGCAAACACTGGGCACAGAGCTAGTTAATTCAGACTAAGGCTGCCTGAAAACATTTGAACTTTGCTAATCTGTCCTCTGCTCTGCTCTTTTCCTCTCCCCTCCCTTTTGTAAAAAGTTGCTTGCAAGGAATTGCTCCTGCAGCACTGAAATTTCAGCTTGGACGTTAGGAAAAAAATCTCCCCCAAGAGGAGAGGTTGCTCTGGGACAGGTCCTCAGAGTGGTGGTGGCTTGCCACCCTTGGGGGTTTCTGAGTGTTGGTTAGACAAAGCTGTCTGGCCTGCATTGGTGTTGGCAATAGTCTTGCTCCAAGAGGCAAGCTGGACCAGAGACTGTGGAGGGCTCTTCCAGACAATGCTGCTGTGGGTCTGCAAAAGAAAATACTCAATGCATACCAAAGCTGGGTTATTCCCCTGCATCAGGACCACATATGCATTGCACTTGGACACAACAGTCCTTTCTTTTTCTTTGGCCAGGTGTTAGTGCCCTGCGAGGTGGCCCCATATTACTCATAGGTACAGTGGAAACACAGTGTATGCAGAAGAGCTGACCTTGCATTCCTCCCTCAGGCCTGCCACTGCATTTGAAATAGCCTTACTGAAATGTCTGAACTTGCAAGCTTGTTTCGGAGCTTCCTGAACACCAGAATTTGGGATTTAATATCTAGCTCTGGGAATGCTTGCATCCTTCCCCATGGTCAGGACTGCCCTGGGTGCTCGTGCCTGTTCCGTTGTTTTGCTGTCTTTGCTGCTACAGCAGTAATTAGTATAAGGTATAATTACAAAGTTTGCCCTGGGACATACGTAAAGCCACTGAGCTGCATTGCAAAGTCCCCTGTGTTTTCTGTTCCTTTTCCTTCTGTGACAAATGCCTGACCTCTGGCTTAAAGTGAGAAGCTAGTGTTGATGTAGGTGTGAGCTGGCACTGAGTTCCTTGCTCCCTGCTTCATCCTCCAGACCTTGCCATTCATGGGTACTCAAGGTGTCAAATACTCTTGGCAGTTGTAGAAGCAAACGGATTATTGTATCTTAGGGGCCTGGCAGAGAAATCAAGGCCAAAGAATCTGGAGATGTGTCCTGGAGGCCAGCAGGAGATGGAAGAAAAGGTGCTCCTATCTTTTGGAGATGCCCAGGGTCATTCAGAGAGCACCAGTGACACCTTATCTCTTGCTGCCTGGCACAGAGGACTCACTGGACATGTTTTTGGAGGGTGTGCAGAAGGTATCACATACAGATGGCTCAGCCAGGCTCTTCTAGCCTTTCACACCTGCCTTTGGAGGATGGAGCAAGCAGCTTGCTCTCAAGGCATACCCCGAATCTGGCAGGAAAGAAGACCCAGTTTTTCCAGGAAGTTCACTGCAGACCTTGGAAAACAGTGGCAGTTTACAGCTTGGTCTCTGAATAAACTTGTGCATGTCTTTTCTAACTACGAACGATACTCTTCCCTCAGCCCTCTGAATCACCCAGACCTACCTTGTTTTTGCATGCCAGCAATGCCTGAGGAGCTGGGCAGTTATCAGAAGACAATGAATCACCTAAAACATCCGCTAACTCATTCTGCAGGAGCTCGTCTTACTCACAGCACAAATTCCAGCTCTCAGCTGCTCTGAAAATTTTCTGCCCACAATATATGCAGCTGCATTTTGGCCCATCTCAATGAGGGACAAAGGCCCACATAGCTAGAAGACACGGTCAGCAGCTCTAAACCTCACATAGGGACCAAGGCTTTCTCTTCCATTCACAAAGAGACTGATACCCATCCCTGATGCTTGTTTTTAGAGAAGGTGGTTTTTTTTATGGAAGAGGTTCCCTTTTGGTTCTGAGTTTGTCTGGCATAACACCAGACAGAGAATTTCACCTGGTGACTGGTGCCTCCAGACTAATAACGTGCCAGCAGGCAGCTGGCCTTTCCGGGGCTCATCTTTCAGAGAGATGTTCAACTTGATGTCAGCCACAGCAGCAAAGCCAAACAGGATCCTATTCTGATCCTGCTTTTTTTTCCTACCTTGGTTGGAGTTGCTCCTAGACTGCTCCATAAATCATTGCCCAGTGATAAAATACTGAGGGGGGCTGGGTTTGTCTGATGCTGCTCTTGAGACATCAAATCTTACCTTGGCAAAAACAGCCCCTGGGAAAGGGGATAGCACAGAAACATACTGTGTGTGCCCCCTCTGTGGGTTTTTTTTCTGCGCTGCTCCAAGAGCCAGTTGGTATTGACACCAAGGTACTGTGCCTGTTGCATATTACAGCCTGGCAGAGTACCTTGGCATTTCAGCATTCCTGGCAGTGATCAGACTGGTGTCTCTAGTCCCTGCCCTGTTTTGGTGCTGGTGGGACTCTCACCAGGCTCTGCATGAGCCTTCTCCATAGGTGATACCCACCCTGGGACAGATGGTATTGCACTCTTGTTGTAAACCAGTCTTCTCATCAGCATCATTCTGATGTGCAGTGCCTTGTCTCATCCCTGCATGCTGTTTGTGGTGAGCTGCCACTTGTTCGTTCAGGCTGTAAATACACCCCACAGGGGAGCACCGACAGCCTGGTGCAGTGCCTGGGAGGAAGAAAGAGGAGACAACTGAGGGACAGTACGAGAAAGGTTGATAAATCCATGTACGCTGAAGAGGGCATGACTGTGCATGGCCTTTCCAACACAAGAGCTAGGGTCTAGAAAGTGCTGACTAAAGCTAGCAAGTGACAGGTTCAAAGTAAGCCATAAGAGATGATTCTTCCCCCAGCCCAGCGCAGAGCTGCAGAATTACTTGCTGCAGGGTGTTTCAGAGGGGCTCCTACAATTTCTAGGGGCTCCAGGGGAAGCTGGAGTTATACATGGAAGAGTCTGTGAATGCTAAATCCAAAGACACCAAGAAGTCCTGCAAGTTTGCTAGAGACCAGGAGAAGTCCAGGTGCCTGTGATTTTTGGCCACATGATTATGGCCTTCATGAACCTTGGGTGTTCTTAGGTAGGAATGTTATTGTGTGCCTTGGAAGAGGCACAACAGTATTATCAGTGGTTGTGCTCCAAGGAATAGGAAGATTTGGTCATCTTGGATTTGTGGCATAAGCTCTTAGGAGTCCTGTGTGGGTTTTGGGGTGGGATCTGGTCAGCATGGCTGTACCTTCTTGTACCTATATGTCTCTTTGGACTGTATCCTTACCCATCACGCTGTCTGTGCTGTTACAGACCTCAGGTCCCAAGTGGCTTTTTGGAGGTGCATCGTCCAGGCAGCCTGGGCTACGACATTCAACCAGTAGGCTCTGTCACTCCATTTGGGGTGCTGTCCCCCAACTTGGGGGCTGTCCAGCAGTATTGACTGGCTTGGCACAACTCACAACTGGTCCCATGGCATAAGCGTTCCCTCCTGCTATGGGTTAGAGCTTCACAGAATCACAGAATGGTTGAGGTTGGACAGGACCTTTGGAGTTCATCTGATCCAATCCCCCTGGTCAAGCAGAGCCACCTAAAGCAGGCTGCCCAGGGCCATGTCCAGTCAGCTTTTGATTACCTCCAAGGATGGAGGTATTCCACAGGTATATTCCACCTCCACATCTCTCTAGGCGACTGTGCTAGTGCTTGGTCACCCTCAGAGCAAAGCTGCCTTCCAGATGGTTGTCGCCCACCTTTTATCAGAGTTTCTCCAAGGATCAAGACTGCAACTTCTCTGCTCAGTCACCCTCACATAAAAAAAGTGTTTCCTGAAGGTCAGATATAACTTCCTGTATTTTGGTTTGTGCCCATTGCCTCTCGTCCTGTCACTGGCCCCCACTGAAAAGAGCCTGGCTTCATCTTCTTTACACCCTCTCTTCAGGTATTTGTACATGTTGATAAGATCCTCCCTGAGTCTTCCCTTCTCCAGACTGAACAACCCCAGCTCTTGTGGCCTTTCTTCATAGGAGAGATGTTCCAGTCCCTTCATCATCTTCATGGTCTTTTGATGGACTTTCTCTGGTATGCCCACGTCTCTCTTGTACTGGGGAGCTCAGAACTGGACACAGTACTCCAGGTGTGGCCTCACCACACTGCTGAGCAGAGGGGAAGGCTCACCTCCCTCCACCTGCTGGCAGCAATTCTCCTAATGCAGCCCAGGATACTGTTAGCTTTTTCTGCAAGGGCATGTTGCTAGGTCGTGTTCAACTTGGTTCTTTTCTGCCAAGATGCTTTCCATCTGGGTGCCCCACAGCATGTACTGGTACCTAGGGTTGTTCATCCCCAGGTGCAGGACTTTCCACTTCCCTTTGTTGAACTTCATGAAGTCACTGAACTTCATTTGCTGTCAGCCCACTTCCCCAGCCTGTGCAGGTCCCTCTGGATGGCAGCACACCTCTCCGGCATATCAGCTACTCCTCCCGGTTTTGTGTCACCAGCAAACTTGCTGAGGGCACACTCTGCCCCATCATTCATATCATTAATAAAGGGATTGAACAGGATTGGACCCAGTCTTGACCACTGGGGCACACTGCTAGTGACCGGCCTCCAACTAGACTTCCTGCAGCTGATCACCATCCTCTGGGCCTGGCCATTCAGCCAGTTTTCAACCCACCTTGGTCTCTGGAGTTAGGAAAGCTAAAGCTGGAATTGAATCTGGCCAGGGATGCTTGGATAATGTTTCTGTATTCCCCCCAGGTTACCCATCCTTGCTTCCACTCTCTGAATGCTTCCTTTCTGTATCTGAATTTGGCCAGGAGCAACTTCTTCACCCATGTAGGCCTCCTGGCATTTTTGCCTGGCTACATATTTGTTGGGATGGAGCTCTCTTGAGCTTGGAGAAGGTCATCCTTGAATATTAACCAGCTTTTTTGCCTGCCCCGCTGCCCCTTCCCTCCAGGGCCTTATCCCACTGGACTCTTGCAAGCCTATCTTGGAAGAGACCAAAGCCTGCTCTCGTGAAGTCCAGGGTTGTGAGCTTGCTTCTCACTGAAGCAAAGGCTGCTTTTGATCTTCACATCCGCAACAAGCCCATTGATGAGTATGAGGTCTGGCAGGGTACCTCTCCTTGGCTCCTCTGTCACTTGGAAGAGAAATTTATGATCAATGCACTCCAGGAACCTCCTGGATTGTTTATGTCCTGCTGTGTTGTCCTTCCAGCGTACGCCAGGGTGGTTGAAGTCCCCCATGAGGACACCAGGGCCTGTGAACATGAGGCTGCTCCTTTCTGTAGAGAGCCTCATCCACTTGTTCTTCCTGATCAGGTGGCCTATAGCGGACACCCACTATAACAACATCACCTTTACCTGTTCTCCCTTTAGGCCTAGTCCCTAAGCTCTCAGCTGGTTCCTCATCTGTCCCCAGGCAGAGCTCCATGCACTCCAGCTGTTCTCTCACATGAAGGACAATTCTCCCTGCTCATCTTCCCACCCTGTTCTTCCTAAAGAGCCTGTATCCTTCTGTTGCAAGACTCCTGTCATGGGAGCCATCCCACCACAAGATCGCAGCCCTGAAATGGCACACAGATCTCTAGTTCCTCGTGTTTATTCCCCATACTGCATGCATTAGCGTGCAGACACGTTAGAAAGGATCCCCAGCACGTTGAGTTCCTGAAGAGGATTTGGGGGATTTCCCCACCATAGTGTCTTCTAGGCAGTTCCTTGCTTACATCCAAGCGCTGATGGTCACCCTGCTTAAGCCCCATTTTGTTGATTTTGTAATCCCTTCCTGTCACACCACCCTTTGTTCAGCCATCCTATCTGTCAGTCACAGGACTGCTGGCTACTTTCTCTCTCCCTTGCCATTCCTAGTTCGGAAGGTGGCTTTGAAATATAAAGGGTGTGAGCACACAGAAACTCTGACGTTTCCTCGCAGACATGCCTATGTTCACGGGTGTGTCAGCCGACACTAAGCGTGCCCATTAGCTAATTGAGTTTTGCTGTTTTCTTAAATTGTGTAGATGTAATTTGCATTCATTTGTCTCCATTCTCCTGTGAAGTACTGCTGACTGCAACCTTGTCTTAGGAGACATGTCTGCAAAATCTCTTGCAAATACAGCTCAGCTCTGAAATCCACCAATTTTCCCCAAAATAAGTCCCCCTTTGGGATTTCTCAGGCTAGGGGCACTCTAGGGTGGGGTGTTCTCTGCACTGGTTGTTCCCTGACAGTCAGGCCAAGTGCTTCAGCTGCTCTTCTCTGAATAAGTACGGATGCTCAGGATGTGTCAGCACAGATGTTAGTTCTGCTAAATGGATATGTTTCTGCAGGGAAACCTGGTCATGAATGTGGCCCTGGGAAGGGGAATGATCTGTTTTGGAGTGAGAAGTGACACCGAGAAGTATACCAGGTTGATCCCTCTCCATAGGTAACTCCAGACGTGAAATGACCTTCAAAAATTGCACCACCTTCATGTAAGCCTAGGGCTCAGGTGGTTGTGTTCCCTTCAACCCTGTGCAGGTCTGTGCACTTTGGGGTTCTCTCAGGCTTATCTCTGCAGGGCAGTAGAGGTCAGCTGCCCTTGAACTCCCTTAGACTTCCCCCTTGCAGCCATTGGGGCTGCCTCGCCTTGATGTCAAAAGAGTCCTCCGAGTCCTTTCTTCCAAAGCGTGAGGGCTGCTGTCCCTGTCCTCCACGGCCTCCCTGACCATCCACTGCCCAGCCCATGTGCACCTGTGTCCCTACAGCTGTGCTGCCCAGACCGTTGGTTTAGCTCTCGCCCTTTTCTCCCCCCGGCTTGAGTCAGGCCACCCTGTTATGGGGCCCGGTCTTGGACCTTGTTCCCTACCAGCCCTGTGTGCTGGGACTGCTCATGGAGGGGCATGGAGAGAGGGTATAGTGATCTGCTTTTAAATTTTCAAGAAAGGCATTCCTGTCTTTCTGAGTCCTCTTTGCAGTGGCCCAGGAGGCAAATTACTTTGGCGCATTACATAATTTGCAGAGAAAAGCCAAGTGCTGCAGTACACCTGGGGGTTTACCACCTCAGACCTGCTCTACTCCCTTCTCAGTGGCTTCACCATCCCTCTCTTGATGGCACAGGATATGCAGGGTTGCAGCCTGCACCTTCCCAACATCCTTCCAGCAGCGCTGACGTGTCATGTATTACTGGGGCCAGTTTGGCAGGTAAATTGGGAACAGATAGTCCGGGAAGGAGCTGTGAGAGCTGCTTAGTACCGATGCAGATCCCCAGTACTTGGGACAAGGTGCTTTTGGTTGATGTTCTGCCTGTGGTGTGGGAGCAGAGACAATACAGGATCACCTTCCCTGTGGCAGGATGTCTGGAAATGCGGAGCTCAGCTTCTTGCTTTGGCCTTCAGGGTTGCCAAGCTGAGTTCAAAGGTCTCCGGGGACAGAGCATTTCCCTGCAGGAGGGCAGCGCTGTGCTGCTCGCAGATCCGGAGAGGCCCAGGAAGCCATGGAACAGTGCGTGACACTGAAAAGCAGCAAAGGGGATATTTGCTGGCTGAGCTTGTGGAGGCTTCCAAAGCCTCTCTTGGGAAGCACCTTTCTCTGCCCGTGCCGTTTCCTCCTGCTCACGCATCTCCTGCCCCACTTTCTGGGACACTGGTTTTGTTTGCCTTTTGTTTACTGGCTGTAGAGGTGCTATCAGCATCTTTCTGTTTGGGCTAACCCAAGTGTTTTGCCCTATTTTCATACTTTTCCTATCAACACATGTACCCTGGGACACGGAGAACGCTCCCCTGCTTTCCAGCCCTTGAAATCACAGCTGGGGGCTAACCATCAGTCCCAGGGCTTTTAGCATGTGATATAACCACCAGCAGTAAGGGAAATCTCTTCCTCAGAGCCTGTGGAGATGGGGATAAGTTCACAGCACTCAGTAGGTATCCTGTAAGTATACGCAGCTCTGGTCCTCCCAGGCCATCCCATATGGTCCAGCTGGACCAAGCCCCAGCAGGGAAACACGGCGAGATCCGGCACGTTCCTCTGCTGGCGCTCATCCTTTGAGGGAACTGTGTTTGGAGGCTTTCTGCCTTCTCTGAGTCATGTCAAAATCAGTCCCAAATATTCTCTTTGAAGCTCTTCGCACAGCGTTGAAGTGATTTTGCCTTCAAAGCAGTTGCTGGAGACAGGCAGGCTGCTTAAAAGATATTTGAGCGCTCTCACATCATGTTCAGGCTGTATTAAAATTTTACCGTGCTGTTTCGCACCTCAGATGAATCACAGTTGCTCCTTGAAAAGCATTGGGGGCTGGGGAGGGGGGGACGATGTGTGCAAGGAAGGGGCTTTTGAAAGCGATTATTAATGCACAGAGATGTTTCGGTGTCTGAGGGAGGCCCTGAATGGCAGCTCTGTGCCTTTTTTCTCTGTGCTCATTAACAGGGAAGGGTGTAGCTGCTGAAAAGCCGAGCAGAGCAAGGGGAGGACGTGGCTGCTGCTCAGGCAGGGATGAGCCTAGGGAGAGGAGTGGGAACAGCGGGAGGTGGGTGCTGGCTGTCTCCCTGAGAGGTAGTTTCAGCTTACGAGTTCAATGCCTGCCTCCCTTTGGGAGGTTGCAATATGGCAAGTCGTTTCTTGATGCGCAAACAATTAAAAAGAGGGTGTGTGTGGGGGGAAGATGGAGCAAGCAAACACCTCCTCTGGGATCTGGCTGCCTCTGCAGCTGCTCACCTAAGGCACCTCTTTCGGAGGGAGTTTCACACAGGAAAAATTGTGCTGGGGGCATCAGGTTACTTGCAGGATGGAGTCTGGGAGCATGAGATCTGCCTTTGGCCTCTGGGTATAAAGGGTATTCCTCTCTCTTTTGTCGGGGTATAGAGTGGGTCTCTTGGGTCATATCAGGGGCTACAGTTATCCTTTTGCTGGTCCCCAGGGTTGCCCTGTAATACTGGAGAGAGGACTATGGGGGTGGCAAGGGTGCAGGGGTGCCTTTCTTCCCCTCCTAGCAGCACCCTTGGGCACGGGGAGCACCTTTCCTGCGGTGCCTGCCTGCACCCGAGGGAGACGGCAGCTCCCTGAGGGTTCCGTTTTCTCCAGATTTGTCACTGTCTTGTGAGTTCTGCAGACTCTTGTTGGGTCCCTCAGCCTTGTTTTCTGGAGAAGGAGTGATTTCTGGTCCCCCAGGCAAGGAGGTGCATGACTTTGCCTCCTTCTTTTGCTTGGAAGTTCCCTGCCTCCCTGCATCCCGCTAGCCTTGTTGCAAATAGGCCACCCGAAGCCACTTGCCCTCTTGCAGGCTCCCCTAGCCAGGCCTCCTGGACCGGGTGGGGATGCCAGGAGAGGAGGCAGACGGTGGCTGGTGGGGTGGGAAGCCTCCTCCTGCCAGCTCTCCGGAGGCTGAGGTGCGGGCAAGGACCGAACAGCAGGGCTGGCGCATGCTCCCCTCCCAGCCCTCGGGAGCTTTTGGCACGTGGGGCTGACGGCGCTCGACGCCGGCGTGTGCCAGGTGTCGGTGCAGGGCTGCCTTCGCCAGACAGATCCAGCACACGGCAGCCGGCTGAGGGGTGGGAGAGACCCTGGTGTTGCTCCTGACAGGGGAGGATGCGTTGGTATTGCTGCTCGCTCCCTGTTCGCTCCAGAGCCAGTAACGGGGTGGGCAGCCTCCATTGTTTTTTTCATGCTAATTTTCCTTTCTTCTTTGCCTGCATCAGTGAGACAAGCACTAAACCAAGGGCTCTATATATCCTCTGGGAGTAAAATGCCCCCCAAACCAAGCCCTTATTTCTTTCTTTCTGAAATGTGCTGTTTCCCTTACCTAAAAGGGGGGGAAGGCACACGCAGGCCCTGTCTGCCCTGCTACCACTCCCTCTGTCCCGGTTGATTTGCCGCTGCTGTGCCCCTCAGCTTGTGCTGATGCCTGTCACTCTGCTGACAGCATGAGAGACAAACGCCAGTTTGCCTTGGCCAGAAAACTTGTCTTGCAAAGAAAAAAAGCCAGCTCAGGGCTTTTCACTTGGAGAGAAAGAGAGTGAGAAGAATAGACCTGAAAGCAAATTCCCGTGGTTTTTTGCTTCGGGTGAGAGCTTTTCCCACGCTCCATTGGAAGGAGCAAATGCTTCCCAGCGCCTGTAAACACCAAACACCGCTGAGGAGCAAGGGGAAAAAAACAGTCTTATTGGAGAGAGGCAGAAATGGGTGGCATGCTCTCCTGCAGTGCCTCGTGTCCCTGTGCCTGCTCCTTCTGTGGCGATGGCTTTTCCAGACCTAGCTATGTCTTCTGGATGGGGCGTGAGCCTCAGACCCTGGGGTACCCTGACATGAGACCAGGTGGTGTTTGCTGATCCCCACAGTGCTGGAGGCTACTGCTTCCTCTTGTGAGAGTCCCAGCCACTGGACTGGGAAGAGCCTAGCAGGCTTATTTCCCAAGCTGGCACCTTGGAAGGTGCTTGACATTTATTTGCATTTGCCTGGCACTGGTCAAGGACCATTACCTCGCTCTGCAAGACTTTTGCTTCCTCATCTGAGGAAGGCTGGGAAAGCAAGTCTGGTTCACTGCATCTCCCATGCCAGTCGCTTTGCCTGGCCCAAGCCCTGTCCCTCACCACTCTTCCCTGGTCTGATTCCTGACTCCTGTCTTCAGAGAACGGAAAAATCAATGAACATCTTGCCTTTTGGCACTCCACAGCTCTGCCTTCAGGAGCAACCTTTTCCAAAAGCACCGAGTGCCTTGGGGACCCCTCATCCTTTCCAAGTCCATCTGCTTTCCACAGAGAGCTGGCATTTAGCAGCTAGTCTCTGACAGGGCTATGTGAAACCCATCCATGCGTGGGAGAGCTTGCCCATGCAACTCGCACCCTGGGAACCGGTTCACCAACTCTGCAAGCAGAGGCCTGTCTCTGGCAAAGGAGTCTCCGTGTCTCAGCACATGAGGGGCTATGTATCTTTAAAACACCTTGAAAAGGCAGACGAGAGATTTGAGGTCAAGCTTTTGGAAATGAGGAACCAGCTGAGGCTGGGGATGCTCATTAGGCATCTGCATGGGTTTAGTTCAGCTTTTCAAGGAGACTGGTAGTGGGGAGAAGTTTGGAAGCCTGTACCCACTGAGATTTTTAAGAGATGTGGGCCATGCTTCATCCAAAGGTGGCCAGGAGTGCTTGGAAGTCTGTCCTGAAGGATGCCCCAGCAACCCAGTGAGCCCACGGCTTTTCCCGGCTGGCCAAGCAAAGAGCATTCATGAGAACAAAAGCCATGGCCCAGGGGTCCCCATTTTAAATGAAGCACTGGCATCCCATTGCTGATACATCTTAGCGTCTTCCCATCAACAAGAAACCGTCTCCTTCGACTCCCCTCCCCTTGCCTTTGGTCTCGCTCATAGAAAGCCGTGCTGACAAGCACTGTAGCCTGCATGCGCCCGTATCTGCTCCTGCAATCTCCCTTTGTTTGGCTGCCAGCTTTCTGCACCTGCGTGCACGCCTGCTCTCCCTCCCCGCTGCGGTTAGACCTTCCCTCTCCCAGCCCACGGGCAGGAAAGCGGGTTTTAGCCGGGGCCAGGGGGTAAGGCAGTGCTTGGCAATGGCGAGCCTTCCCACTCCGGCAGCAGCCATGGGTGGGATGGGGGGACGCAGGCAGTTTGGTTATTTGTGGATGAAGAGCAAGATGCCCTGTGATTAACCCTCTGGAGGGGTCCTGCCCACATCTGTCCCGATGGGAGCTGGAAGCTCCATGCTTCCTTTGCTAATTGAGCCTGGATTGTATTAGCTAATCCCATCTCCAAACCCCCCAGCTGTTCAAAGCTTAATAAGAGCAACCACACGTGCCGGCTGGGAGGCTGTGCTCATGTCCTGTTGGGACAGGGATTACGGAAACAAAGCGTGTGTGAGTTTTGGGGTGGATTTTTTCTGCTTGGGTTTGGGGTAGGGGGGGAGGTGTGGGGGTTTTTTTTGTAACCTGTAGCCAGCTGCCATCATCACTATCTCCCCATCCACAGGCAGTATGCATCATAAGAAAAAAACAGTGTGGTCAAGCGATGACAGGCGAAGTAAAGCCAGGGAGGG
>NW_010527264.1:29184-30167 GCF_000687285.1 Phaethon lepturus
TCTTTTCGTGCACAGCTCCCTGGGACAGGCTGTTGGGAGCCGATGGCCTGCGCTGCCCTCTCCCAGAAGGACTCTCCAGGTTGCCACCAGGCTCCACCTCAGCACCATCAAGGCCCTTGGAGTGGTGGCAAGAAGCAGGTGAGGGCCTTGGCTAGCATGGGCTGCAAGTATTTACCAGCTACATGGGGAAAGGAAACAGATGAGACGGACACACTCAAGGGCGTTCCTGGTCCAGGAGGCACCGCAGCAGCCAGACCACCAGCCCCGAGCAGCCGCTCCTCTCCAGAGCCCCTGCCTGAATGGCAGGAGGAGATGCTCTGCCACAGTTTTGCTTTTTAAAGAGAGGCAGGGACTGAATCATTAAAATTTTAATAGTGTCATGTTCATTTGTTTGAACTTTTGTAGTCCCTTCTCCCACCCAAAGCCACCTCAAGCGGGAGAGGGGACTGGAGCAGCTGTGGGAGCCCCTGGCCATGGCGTACAAAGCCCACTTGTTATCAGCACTGTCATATGCCTCTCGGCCCCCTCCCCCTTCCCAGCCCCACCACAACCACTACATCCTGAAAGCACAAGCTGAGCATCCATCAAAAGGGCTATTATCCCGTGATTTCTTAACAGCCACTGTTGCTCTTGGGTACCGAGAACGAGAACCGCGCTCCCCCTTTGACACAGTCCCCCGAGCGAAGGAATAGCAGTGCCTGTCACTGGCTGGCATACTGATTTGCAGCCCGGCATGGTGGCCAGGGTGGGATGGGGCGCTGCTGCCTGCACATGGGCTTGTGTTAGTGATTCAGGGCTTCATTCCGGTCCTACAAGGTAGACGGATCCTACAGAGCTCATACTTCGGGCCTCCAGATGTTGGCGGGGAGGGTAACTCCCATGGAGGGTGGTTAAGAGACCACATTAGGGTTTCATTCTTTGTGGCTGATGTCTTTAATTTGCTCTTCCCGGGAAAGAGTGGCTGGGGTTTTGGTGGTTTTTTT
>NW_010527264.1:30198-32956 GCF_000687285.1 Phaethon lepturus
CTGCATTTTGAGTGTTTTTTGGAGTTGGGTGGCACGGTGTTGTTTTGAACACAAGGGGTACTTATGGCCCCAGGTATGTTCTCTTCCAACCACAAGATGGGGTGTCAGGGTGGCGACAATCTCCCCAAGAGCAAGGAGAGGTCCCAGGGGTGGGGGGAAGGCGCTGCTCTGGGCAGCTGACACGTCCGCTCCGGCAAGAAGGGGAGGGCTGGGGGAGAAAAGGGGCATGGCAAACAAAGCCACTGATGTCTGGAGTGGGAAAAGGGTCTGGAGTGCATGGAGAGGCAGCTTCCAGGGACATGAGTATTGACCAGAGTAGTTTGTTGACTGGCAGCAGGTATTAACACCCCTGGGAGCCTGCTGAAGGATGGTCCTTTGCGCTTTCACCAAGCAGGTGGTAGGTGCGGGCGCTGGTTGCCCCTGGCCCCATTGCTGGTGCACTTCTCTTCCTGCGTATGAGCAGGCAAACCGGCTGCAGACTGTGCCACCACACTTCCACCCAAAAGATCCACCAGCTGTGACACTGTGAGCGAAGCTGGAGTCCTAGCAGGGACAGGAAGATGCTCCAGAACATCGAGGACCATGGCCAGGAGGAGATCCATTCACCGCAGGTGGAAACTAAGATTTGCTCTATCACACAGTGTGGAGCATAACTGATAAAAGGTGTCACATTTTTTCCTGTTGCTGTTTTTTTTAAGTCTCTTGGAGTAAAAAGCACTGTTGCCTCTAGCAGTCTTGGGAAGTGGGCAGCTTTGCCGCCCATCAGCGATGCTGGGTTCATCTCCAGAGAACTTTGCTTTTTTTATCTGCCTACAGAGAAACTCCCTGTTGGTTTATGCCTGCTTGTCTTCCTGTTCTTGTGGGGGGGTTTCTCTTAGGGCTGACACTTTGAAAACAAGACTCGGTGATGGTCTCACTTCTGCCAGCCAGGGACTGTGCTTGAAGCTCCTGAAGTTTCCCTTTGTGCCATCAGGGTTGCTCTGAGCTGTGTGCCTTGTTGCTGAGTCAGCATTCTTGAAAACAATATGTTGGAAGATCTATGGCTGGCCAGGACATGTGGTCACGTCTTAGCAGGCTTTGTGTACTGCTTTCCACTTGAGAGGGCTGCTTTATCGCAGGTTTTCTTGGCCGTTGAGAAAATACCTAAAATGAACAACGATGAATACTGTACTGGAGAAACTACAGGAGTTTACAGCCATGCAAAAAGCCATCATGCTTGGTCTCAGACCTTAGAGAACAATTGTTTTATGAAAATGTGAGGTTGTTCAACTTTCCACTGAAATCTTTGGACATAAAGAAGATGACTTAACTAGAAAAAATGAATTTTCGTTATCCAAAGGCCTCTGGCATGGGGGAAAGGTTTTTCTACCTGGGGTGAACATCTCAGGACAGTTCGCTCTGCAGGTCCAGTGCTGTTCCAGTGTGAAGCTAGGATGAATTTTAGATCTGCTTTTCCTTCCTGAAGGTGTCCCTGACTCTTCACTAAGAAGGCATGCTGAGAAAATTATAACACCTCAGCTATTAGAAAATCATAGCGCTCTTATTGAAAAAAGTGGAGGCTCTTTTTAAACTTCCAGGTATGAGATTCAGATGCTTGAATTTCAGAAAGTTTACCATCCTCTGAAATTAGCCAGCCATACAGACCCCAGCTACAACCTCAGCTGGGCTGGTTAGAGCTGGGTTCTTTCACCCAAACATTTTAAAACAAGGAAAATGTCAGAAATCTGGGCCACTCGTTTTCCCAGCTCATTTTCCCCTCTCACAGATGAGATGTGGCTCTGCACTAGAAGAGGGTTTTCTGTCACTATGAATGCAGTTCTGAGAGCTAATTTACTCCTTCAACTGGGTGCTCTGGCACCGGGATCTTGCATACAAAAAGACGCAACAGACTGATTGCGAGTGGTTTGCTTGAAAGAAGAAGCAGGAGGTGTGTGAAGCAGATGTCTTCATGGCAATACAGCAAATTAAGTGGAGGAGTTCCCATATTTCCCCGTGTTTCCGCTTACTGTGGGATCTCCAGACTATTTTAATAACTGATCAAAAAAGAAGGGGGAGCATGAGCAGACAGCCGTAACGGTGGAAGACCAGCCAGCCGGGAGGTTTGCAAGCAAAACGGTTTGCAAGCTGCACTACTGCCCAAATTCCCTGAAGTAGAAAAATTTACTGGGCTGATCGGTTCCCGAGAGGGTAGGTTTTTCTGTGATGAGTGCTGTCCACATCTCTGGCTTCTGTTTTTCTACTCGGGGCTTGGATTTCCCATTATGCAAGCCTATTTGCCTTTTTAATCCACTATTTTCTCCTGCAATGCATGAGGTGGGAACGCTTTATTGCGCTAAAGGAGAGGTGGCTTAAGCAAGGAACTGAGTTTAGGCCCTGACCAGAGCAGGGGGAAACCTGGGGGTTTTTTTAACTAGTTTTGGAGAATTTAGATGCTCAAAACTAGACACCACAGAGCAAGCGCCACGATGGAGGAAGACCACTCATTTTCCAGCCTGCCCTAACGCACAGCTTGGATACTACAGCAAGCCAAACCTCACTCCGCTCGCTCCCTTCTTATGACCCCCAGCCTCCCAGGCCAACAGAAGTTTGGGTTTTTCCTGAGATGCTGCCCACATTTTTTTTTGCATGGTGGGGTCAAATCCTGCTTTCAGTTGCTGAAAAATTGCGAAAAAATTGCAAAATCTCTTCTTTCCACAGCATCCCCTCGGGCTGAACTTCACCACCTTCCTTGTCTGGCAACCTCGGCAAGGATGACTGA
>NW_010527264.1:33035-33360 GCF_000687285.1 Phaethon lepturus
TTCCTTGTCGGGCACCCTCGGCAAGGATGACTAAACTCCGGCTCCCAGTGCCTTCCAGCTGGATCCCGGGCCGTCCTCAAGCCTGGTGTCGGGGTGCAGGGGTGTGGGGGTGCATGCGCTGGCTGTGTCCCTGCAAGGGGGTTGTGTGGGGGGTGTAGGACCCTATGGGGTCTGTGGGAAGCTGCTGGAGTATGTGGGTGCCGAGGGGGTTGGTACCCACGGGGGATGGCCCTGAGAAGGTGCATGTCTGCGTGGGCGCCGTTAGGAGGGTTTTCGCTGCGTGTGCCCCTGCAGCGAGTGGGTGTGCTTTGTGCAAAGGGGAAAC
>NW_010527265.1:0-28857 GCF_000687285.1 Phaethon lepturus
CCGCCGTGGGGCGCGACGTCGGGCACCGCGCGGCACAACCGCTCACCGCCTCCCCAGAAAGCCGCCGCCACGCCGAGGCTATGCCAGCCTTGCTTTCTCAGCACCTTATGACCTGTGATCTTACAGACTTACGCGTTAGTCGACTGGGATCGCGTTCTCACCTTCCACGGATGCGCAAGCCAGCGTTAGTTCGCTGTACCGCGACGCCCGGTGAGTACGCGGAGCCAAGGGAACACCCCCAGTGCACTGAAGTAGGTAACTGCACTGAAAGCTGCGTAACAGTCAAGTGTTTTTGGAGGCATTTGTTTCAGTTCTTTAAGGGGGGGGGGAATCTCAAAGGGCAAGAAAGGACACCCAGCATCTAGCCACATTTTACGCCTTTGAAAGCCTCACCCTAGTTCCTCGAAACGCAACACAAAGGTGGCTTTTCACTGGCAGGAGTCAATCAGGCTCCCTCCGGCTCACAGAAAGCTGTGTATCCGACTTCCGCAAGCCCTTCAAGGCAGTAGTACTAAATATGGTCTCTCTGGACAATTTGTAAATTGGTATAAAAATGTAAGCAGCTTTACAGACACTCTCCAAGGCACATGAAACAATTGCTAAGTTTGCCCAAAGAGACCACTGCATCGTAGTTAATCAGAGTGGAGAACCCGTAAGTCCCCCCGCGAGCCCCTGGGAGAACTGACACCCAGTAAGAGGTGAAGACCCCCCTCCTCTAAAGCAGAAAGGCGTCGATCACGCAGTATCGCAGATCCTGCTGCAACAGCGGCTCTTGATGGTTGTACAGAAAAGCCGGTTTCCTGGCTTCCAGCTTTGGCTTTTGTTTCTTTGCCCCCCCCCCCCTTTTTTTTTTTTACGGTAAACATATTATAAAACACATTTTTGATTATTTACATGTCCTCCATATAACCTGAATTAAGACGTTAGTCTTCTGTATCTTGTGCCCCTCAAAGCAGAGGTTAGTGCAGGGCAGCATATTTTGTTTTTGTTTGTTGCAGTAATGACCTGAGAAAGTTGCATATAAGCTGTCAGAAAGTGTGACTGTAACTTGATAAACTCAAACACCTACAAACTCTGATGTAAGCCCCATTCAGCACTCACTGCCTCTGATTTTCGAGGGGAAAAAAACCCAAAAGAAAACCCACGGCGTGCCACAGCAACACCTGCATTGCGACAAAAAAAAGTAAAACCACTACTATTCAACGACACCCTCTTTATTCAAAAATAGATATCTATGAGACATTTCAGAATATACTGCTGTCACAAATGGCAGCCTATATGTCTAAATTAATTCCTAAATCAATTCATATACAGATTTAAGCTTTTGTTAAAAAATGACACACCTTGGGGAAATCTGTTTAACCTTGAGAGGATGTCACCCAGTTCACCAGATGCCCTTTGCCCAAAAAGTGAAACAAATAAAATTAAAAACCACAAGACTTCATTTAAATTAAGCAAAATAAAACACACACATATATTTGGAAAAAAAAATAATCAAAACATTTCAATTAAAAAACAAACATACAACTCTCTCACAGAAGATCTACCCAAAACAACAGCGTGAGATGTCAACACATTTGTCTACATGTTTTTTATGACAGATTTTTTTGTCCTATAATGAATACACATTCAATCAATGGTCAAAATAATTATTGGTTAAAACAGCTTCAGGGTAACTCCATGAGCTGAGACAGGATAGAAACGAGTCTTTTGGTTTGGGTTTTCAAGGTTTGGTGAGGGTTTTTTGTTTTTCATTTTTGGCAAAAGCAGAGAGAATGTACAGTGCTTTATCTAAATAATGTTTGGACCATAAAAGGCTGTACAATCAAACCAATTCATGGAAAGAATCGTTCTGCCACTGGAAAATCTCCTGTAAACTAAAGAGGAAAACACATTTCTTGGGTGGGCAGCAAGGGTGCAAGGAGTTTTGTTTTTTTTTAAAAAAAAAAAAGGGGGACAAAAGGAAGCGTCAGTAAGAAAAGGACATGAGTTTCTTAAAAACTTAATGACCAAAAAATGCTGTATTATTGACTTAACTGCATGCTGAATAGGCTACTGAATACCCTGTAAAATAAATTAATGAGGATGCAGAACAAGCTTTGCATTTATGTAGGTTTCCTCTCATGTCTTTGACAACAGCAGCTTAAGACTACAGGGAGGCACAAACACAGCACGTCACTTCAACCGATTTCAGCTTCTGTGTTACAAAACCTGTATTACCAGATCAAGTGTTTCCAGAAACTTAAAATGTTTTATAGTGAGAGGTGCTAAATTTAAACAGAATTGTTATCCAAATTGGAATGGTTTTCAGTGATCAGAGTCCAGCTTGTTAGACCTAACACACAAACTGAAATGTAACTACATCTGTGGCAGCTAAAACATTAGCTAGCAACATCATGGAATTAAGAGTATTTTAAATTTGCCCCCCCCCCCCCCCTTTTTTTTTTTTTTAACTTTTCCCAATTATAAAAATCAACTCACAATAATCTGTGACACAAAATTAAGTTCATGCTTCTAATATCTACATGCATGGACATGGTACATGTGCATATATATGGGTCTATTTTCTATATAAATAAATATTTATACCACATTTAACTGCTGTTAATCAAATAACTTCACTAAAGTTACAGAGAGAATTTATAGAATAGTATTTCCAATGTAACCATCCTCAGAGTAGATCAGACAGTGCCTGTCACTGGGATATCACCAGTTGCAATACACCGTTCCAACCTCTCAGTTCATGAAAGCAAAGCTTCTGTGACCATCTCATTTTGTATAATGAAGAGGAAAAATGTGGTATAAACCTAAGGTAGCTAGAACAAAATTTACTTCCACTCTCGTTTAGGTAATACCCAGTTCTGCATTGCTCAGCAGAGTGTAAATTTTGAAACTCTAATTCACAAAGAAAAGCTGCTTATTTTTATTGCCTGTGGCGAGTTTCAAGTTATGTACATGCCAAATAGGAACTATCTTCATGTCAGTCCCACAACAGAGTGAGGAACTGTAGATTTAAGAAAAATGCTTCTCTGTACCATTGCTCAGTAGATGCCACCTTCTTACGCTTACATGGTACAGGACCTGCACGCACATCCCTACGAAGCCCACTAGCCACTCTACTGCTCTCAGAGATGAGGTTCAGAAACCCAACTAAAACAGACAAGACTTATTCAGAAACAATATGATACTTTTACAGAGAAAAATGTTAGATGGTCAACATTTCTTTGAAAACTTCCCAGGTTATGTATGTACATGATTCTCAAGACTTTTGTGGGGGTAACAAGTGCTAAGAGCAAACAGCAACTAAGGAGTATGGAAAAATATGAGAAAAGTTTGCCTATGTGGACTATCCCCACTCCCTTTAGAGCTCACAAAAATGCGCTCTTTTTCCTCCCCTCAGCGTGAGCCAGTGTACACAGAGAGAGGGTGAGCATGAGCAGCCAAGAGGTTGAAAGCAGGGTCTGCAAGTTCCTTCCTACTGTAGATCTTGGAAGACTGGATTTCCAGTCAACACCAGAGTCTTCTTACTTCTGCTGGTAATAATGGAAACTGGGGGACACCATTTGTTCTAGTCTGTTGAAAACAGGTCACCAGCAGACGGCAGAGGTGCCAGACCTCCTGTGACATTGGGCAGCAGTGACAGATCTGGAAGGCTCTGGATGTGGGATTTCAGCTCCTTGCGGACCTGGGTTACCCGAGCAAGCTTCTGTTTATATTCCTGAGGGAAAAGATTAAGCCCAGGTTAATTAACAGTGCTTTTAGTTAAGCCAGGAGTATTTTCCAGGCGAGGATTCTGGGAGAAGGTGGCAAGGCACTGGTTCTCGGAGCAACTGCTGGCTTGACTGCAGAACCTGTCGTCTGTACCCAAATTCATGGCCTGGTATCAACAGAAAGTCCACAAGCTTTGGCATCCCAAAACCACTAATCCTGCCCTGTATTACTTTTAACAGAAGCTATGCAAAGTGCCCCCAAACCTGCACCTGCGGGGGCCTGGTAGAGTATTTGAAAAGTGTCATTACATAGTTGCTCTATTCTTGTATTCTTCCCCAGGTCACCAACTTCCACCCACTGCTGGAGGAGGAACACTGACAGAGGCAGCAGGCTGGGGTACGCCAGAGGTATCAGTACTACTATGCTGCTAAAATGCTCATTTTTTTCAAGCTTGATCAATTTTGAAATTTACATAATCCAATTTTCCCTTCCAAGTCATTAAATCAAAAGCAAGTTTTGGTTGTGAAAAGGTCTGTGAGTTGTCAGACAACTCAAGATAGCAGCCACAGCAGCTGTAGCACTAGACTGGCATGTCAGCAAACAACACAGAAATACGCGTGTGATCACTAAATGTAAACCAGAGAAAGACACATCCACACTGGATGAAACCAAGCAAAACACAGACGCTAAAATTTTCAGAATTTTATTACAAAGGGAGAAAACAAGTCAAGTTAAAAATCCCTGAAGAGGAAACTTGCAAGTAATTCTTCCAGAAATAAGGTCTGGATTGAGTATTAAAAGTTCTGTGAGAAATATCTACCCATCTTCAGAAATCTCCACAATCTAAGAAACACCAGATAATAGTGACTAGTATTTCATAATGAAAAGACAGAGGAAAAGTTTGGACCATGAAAATGAAAGAACCATACCTTGTTAAATTATGTTTAGAGGCCATTTAAGAGCAGACCAGCATATATCCAAGTTATCTAATAGAGATGCTCAATTAAAGATTGGTGTTTATATAATTTTTAGCATTTTATGATTCTAAAGATTTGTGTGATAGTCACAGAAGACAGCTATTTAAGCAATAAAAAAACCCCACTACAGTATCACATAATTTCTTTTGGAATGCACCAGTCTTTACTCAACTACGCATGGCATGTCTTTCATGGCATCTCCAGAATGCAGGAAACAATGAGCTTAAGAAAAACAGTACACAGAATAAGCTTCCATACAGTCAGTTGTAATACTAACTTACTTTTCACTTCTTAATTACTTGGCAAAGAGAACAGTTTACTAGAGAACAGAAGTTTATCTTTGAAGATCAAATAAAACCAGGCACATATTTAATCAAAACATATTTCTGAAGAGTTTACAACTTTAATCCAATCTTTCTAACCTTCTCAGTGATGGAAATTCTCTTCACCTTCTCTAAATATCAAAGCAGAGCAGTTCCTGTGGGGTTACAAGCAATGAGTTTACACTCTCTGGGTTTCATTACTTTGAATTAGAATAATGAGAGCAGCAGTCAACTGCAACAGCTCAGAACATCCCTACGCCTGGAATGGCTATATATATATATATATTCCATAAATCTCTTGCCAGCACCAAATAAGAATGTCCTTTAACAGCCTATTTCAAACGTAAATCCTTTTATGAGGCTCAGTGACTGAACATACCATCATAACCAAACACCTCTGCTAATGTACATCGGATATATACTGAAATAATCAAGTTCAAACAAAGCTCTACCAGCTTCATAAACTAAAGTGTACTGCTCTCAAGCCTAGAGGAGAACAACAACAAAAACAACCTCAGGAAAAGGTGCACCCATTAATTTAGGATTGTGAGGATTTGTTTTGTTTTAATGGAAGACAAAGAATCAGGATCAAAATAAGAAGGCACCTCACATCCCTAGTTATACCCTTTTGGGAAATACTTAAATAGGGAAACGAGTCAAGAAAGTCACATTATGAAGACAGAGAACAAAACCAGGAAAACACCTCAGATTTTTAAGCATGAATACAGAACAGAAGCAGATAGAGAGGAAAACTATGGAAGTACTGCATTCCAACACAGGGTATTTCTCCAACAGAACGTGGAAGCCAACACTGGAGAAAGAAAGGGATGGTAAACAGCATGCTCTGCTCAAAGCTGGCACGTCATGAATAACATGAGACAGGGAGACAGCAAAACACCAGCTCCTGCACATATGGGATATAGACAGCAAAAATATTTACTGTATTATTATATTCCAAATGCTCACAGATAGAAGGTGGAAGAGGCTGGCTTCAGGGACTGCTTTTTGCTGCCCCCAGAAGACTGTCTTAAAAAAAAAAAAAAAAAATCCCACACCATAATTGAGGACAGGGAAGGATGGATATCAAGCCAGGAAAGAAAGGGCAGCGCTTTCTGAAGAATGCCAAACTCTGTCAAGAGTGAATATCGGCAGATTTTTTTTTTTTCTGTCATAATTCTTACTAAAGATAGGAAAGAAATCAAGAAGGGCAAGGCAGACTGGCAAGTCCTCCAAGTCTGATAAATGAATAGAAGGTGCAAATTCCAAGCATAAGCCAAGAAAATACCTCAAATACTGCATGAATTTCCAAGATCCATGCACAAGAATTCTGTAAAAACAGGTACAACGCCAGGTCTACCTCCACAGGAAGACTAACATCCTGCCGCTTTCAGGGCAGGACTGACAAGGGGGCCAGGATACACTACTTCTAGTGGACAATTAGGACTACGACAATGAGGTTTTTTAGCTGAAGATGATTTATATGACTATTACAATTGTATTACATCCAAACAATATTCCTTTCCTGACAGAACTATTTAGGGGAGTGAGAATCTTTCCACTGCCTTGCTTGACACGCTGACAAATGAAAAACCACTAAGATGTATGCAAACCATACAGATGCTACGGCAAATGTACAGGGCAATCGTACAGACTGAGGAGTGCTTCCTCTACACATGAATAGCAGCAACCTGTTCTCAAAGTTTTTATTAAAGCAGTTAGGCCTAAATCCTATGAGGCTGGCGGGGGCGGGGGGGCAGAATTCAGGAATGTAAATGATGTTCCCTTAGAACAGGAGTCATCCAGGAACCAAGATTTCCTAGAAGAGATGAATACTTGCTGGACAGATTTGATACACAACACATTCTACGTTACAGAACTGTCTCCTGCACGCTTAACACTTTCCATCTGCTCTGGTACTGAAACATGCCGATTCGTGGCAGAGCCGTAAAGAACTTGAGAGACTAGATGCCGAAGCTGGGTCAGGGACCGACTGCACTGAAGCACCTGGCAGGCACGCCACACCGAGAACAGCAAGGCAATGATCTACAGACGGGATAGCAAAGACAGAGCTTGCAGGCAGCCTGTCACTTCTGGGCAGCTGCTCCTAGAAGCAAAGAATTTCTGAAGTCCTGCTACAACATGGAAGAAGCACCTACAAGGGAGACATAATACTTCATATAAAGTACAAGGCATGTTTATTTGTATTTGCCATTTGTACTATTCAGGAATGCACCCCAGCTCCACTCAGGAATAGGCATGAGCAGAGACACATAACCCCCTTCCAGGCTCAGGGGCTTTTCTTTTTCCATGAACCAAGCTGTGACCATATTCTGCAATGTAGAACTCTGGAAGCAGGTTTTTATGGGGAACTGTGTTTTTCGTGTAGCCCATGACATGCTTTGAAACTGCATCTTGCAGATTTATGCGTGAGTCCCTCCATTCTATAAAACTGAAAAGAAAAAAAAGAAAAAAGGAAAAAGTGCACCTAAAAGAAACCGCTGCTTTCTGAGGTCTTAGTTTGTACTCCATGTGTCTAGCTAATTGCCTCGCTGCATAGTAGGCTTTCATTAAGATTAATAGTACTTGCATGCTATTTACTTTTTTTAGACAAAATAATGAGATCTTTGCTGTAAGCAGGAGTTTCAGGATGATACAGAAAAAAACTGGCGCTGTGCCACATGAATGCTTTTGCTAATCAACGTTCCCTTTCAGTATGCGGTATACGACACCCACAGTGGTGAAGTAAATTAGATATTTAGTCCTTGAAACAAATACCAAATCAGAATTAAACACCACTGAACAAATCTGACAGAAGTGTTTCATTCAAAAGAAGCCTTGCTTGAACATTATAAAACCGACTGTAATCGACATGACAGGAAATTCATTCTGAGGACTGCTGCATGGCTTGGTTCACCTTGTCAAATTACACAGCACAGACTTCATTGGATTTTAGCTTTGAATTTGCACTGGACACTTCCATTCCTGTGCTGGGTCAAACAGCAACATGCTGTAAGTCATCACAGCAATTGCATCTACTGAAAAACATCTAGTTAAGCATTAATGAGAATTTAGAAAGTGAACAGGAAGAGCAGCTAGTCAGTCTCAGTTTTGATATGCTGTACCTTGAGCCAGATGTATGAAAGCAAAAGGTCACAGAAGTCAGGGAAAAAACACACCAGAGGCTTGACAGAAATGTGAAAAGAGTACGTAGTGACATGAGAGGTTTGACAGTAGTATGTTTATATGGTCATGTAAAATCTCTACCTAAAAACATTACATATACAACACTAATACAGCAGGTTGATTAGGTCTTCCTTAGCATTTGCTGCTTGCCACTTAACCTATGTAAAGTACTTTTAAAACATACCAGAGTGTCACAATGGCAGCGTATTTATAAAAAATGACCAGTATGAAGGGTTTTGGGAGAAAATTACCAAAAATTAAAAGCTTTCTAAAGCAATGAGAGTCAAGTTCCTGCAAGCGTACGAAAGCACCGAGAGTCAAGTTCCTGCGGAGTATGCGAACAGCACATGTAAGCCCTTGTCTTGCACCCTGACAGAACATTTAGACACAGCACATCAAAATTACAGCAGTAAGGGTTCTTTTTCTTTGTCGGTTTGGGGGTTCCCCCCCCCCGGTTGTTCTTTATTATCTAAGAAAGCATGGATTATTATTAATCAGTATTTCCAGTATATATACAACTAGAGGACAACCCAACAATCATTTTTTTTTAACATAGATAATTTGTTAGATAACTTTTAAAAATGCCTACTGTTTGATTTCAGTTTCATGCTCAAGAACAACTCCATAGAGAAGATGCCCAGTTTGCATGCTACGTATCTGGTCATTCCACCTCCTGCCAGGAGGAGGAATTCAAAGCAGTTCAAAATTCCCTTTCGCCAATGTAAAGTGTACCAAGTGCACCAACACTTTTCTCCTGCCTTCAAACCCACCTCCTTCCACATTCTCTCAAGTGTCACGTTTGAATGAGCCCAGTTTTAACACCGTATTCTATCCTATATTTCATACTGTGTAAGCATAAATCAGTCTTCCCCACGTGACGGTGTAAAGCATCGGTCAGTGTGCCAAGCAGAATTACTAACAGTTCAATTGGCAGAGGTGGGGAATAGCTTTCTCCACATCAGTTATAACCTGGTAGAAAGCAAATTTTAAAGAGTCTGTCTGCAAAACAGACATGAATCTGCATCGTAAAGAAACCTACAGTCCTAGAAATAAAAGTAGTCTTGGTTAAAAGAAGGCAGCTTATGAACATACAGACACACACACAAAACTCAAGAGAGAAAAGAACCAGAAAGAAAACATGAATTATCCATGAAGTTGCTTATTTCCATGCAAATTCAACTGAGCATAAGTAAGAGATTAGACACATTTAAGGCCTGATCCAGAACCCAAAGTCCCCTGAAACAATTTGTCTGGACACGTGCTGGACTAGGACACACACGCCACCTTGAAAAAGGCCTGCATCTGCTCTGGGCAGTTGGGCAGCTGCCCAAGCCTGGCAGCAAGGCTGCCCTGCCAGGCTAGCCAGCACAAGCCCAGCGCTCCCCTGAAATGGCCTCTTGGCAAAGCGGCCACAAACCTGCAGAGTGTGGAAATGCCTGCAGCTGCACAGCACATCGTCTGTGTCCTGGCATCCTGGCTGCAGGAGTGAGTGTTTTAGTGCCAAGGGGACAGAACATTCTCCAGTACCTGGCAGAATGCAAAAGCAGCAGCGCAGTCAGCACGGCAAATGCCCTGAGGGGTTCTTAACAGCCACACAGTCAGTTTGCCCCTGCGAGAAGTCAGATAACAGAGGGAAACGTCTTCCATTTCACGATTGGTGCAGCAGAACCCACCTCAAAAGTAAAGGGAAAACAAATGCTAGTGGTGAAGCCAGTTTTCCTTATTTTGCAGCAGCACTAAACCAACAAACCTGGGATTTTTTATACAACACATCTGAAATATGTAGTCCAGAAAGCAGAGCTTGAAGGATATATTTCCTTACAGGGCTACAGTTCATTTTCATACCTTAAATTTGTTCAGTCTTGCTCTTTTAAATTTGACAAGGCTTCTTTCTTTTGCGGCATCATTCATTACGCTTCACCAGAGATGGTATTTCTGCTCTTGGCACAATTACATGCTCTGAAACCATAACTTGCCTCCCCGCTCTCCTCTTTGCTGAGGACAGCTTTAAGTTGTCCAATAGAAGAGTGGGCAACAGAGGCCTTAGCAGAGCGCTTCCCCAGCTCTGGGCATGCCTCCTCCCCATCTACTGGCCTTTGCGACATTTAAAAGCTCTCTCAGAATTGGCCCAGGCTGCCACTGTACAACAGCCATGAAAACTGGCTTCATTTGCAACATATCCTTCCCACGATAAACATTGGGAGGGCGCAATATCATGGTCACGACAAAAATTCAACATTTAGGGCACACGCAAACAGGTACTTATTAACCTCTCTTCAAGCATCCTAATGCTTTTGATTGCTAAGCAAGTGTAGTTACATACTGGTTCACTTCAGTAAAATGCATAAAAACATTATATATTAATACTGGATTTTTTTTTTGTTTTACTTTTTATATGCTTTCATTTGCAGTACTACTGTAATTATGAATGCCTACAAGTACCTACAAAGTGAAGAAATTATATCTTTGCATTGTACAAAGAAACGCAGCTGTTGCCTCGAGCCATATACCGTACAAGAGAACCAGATTCACCGCAGTGTTAGTTTATTATATCGCTATGACACAGCCTTCGTTCTTGTCCCACACCCAATGGCACGACTGGCTCACAGCTGGAAATACTGATGTACCGTTAGTCACTTCTTGCCACGTTAATCAGCAGTTCAATTTCATAGACCTGAGCATGACACTCTTTGCCCGGGTGCTGCTGTTCAGGATCTTCTTGCCCTGCCCAGGGCGGAGAGCAGGAGACCTCCCTGCGCTGCCTGGTGCCCACAGCTATCTCCTGCTACTCACATGCATGTAAAATATGAACATTTCTGTTTCCTGGCTGAAAAACTAAAACCCCATCTCTGGTTCCCTGCCTAAATCACTGAAATGAATATACCACAACCCAAGAATTCTTGTCTGTGAGGAAAGCAGCAGCCACAAAGGCACACCAACAGTGACATGCAACAAAACCTAAGCAGTGGAAGCAACACAGCAATAAATTGCATATTAACCCGCTGAACTAAATCGTATTTCAAGAAAATGTGTAGTGCCGGGCAGTCCAGAAAACCTCAAGTGAGATTGTACTTCATTCTTCAGAGATGCATTATCAAAGAGTGTTTGCAAATTCATACGGCCACAGCTTTCACACCTTATTAAAGGTGCCTTGAAGCCATGAATATTAAAAACCACCAACATCTAAAACCCCCTACAGCTCTCAGCAGGATTCTCAGTCACAATTTTTCAGGTGCAGTCAACAATCAGAAAATTTCCCCTAAACTCAAATAGAGTATGTTCTTTATATTTATACACATATGCACACATACACACACACATATTTGTATGTATACACACATACCCCCACATACAGACTGTACTGTATATACATACTGCATATACTATAGTATGTTCCTCACACCACCTTTTACAAATGCAGGAACAGAAGATACTTGGAGGGCATGGGGATGAACTCAGCATCACTGCAACTCAAAGCAAAAATTCTGAATGCACATTCTCCTCTATTTATTTTTGCCTCTTCTCCCCATTAGATTAAAATAACCATTCCTCCACTTACTCCAAATCTTCTATTGTCAGTAGTTATTTCAGACACCCATAAAGCTTCCACATGATTTGCCATTTTCTGGTGCTACTTTCACTTCTAGTTCTTCTAGTCCCATCTATTTAGTTGATTCCATTTTACAGTCACCTGGCACACCAACATGGAAATGTTCTCCCGGATATCTCCTCTCTACATTTCAGTTTTACACAAACTGATTCCTTGGATTTTTTCTACTTGCCTGCCACGCATTCAGGAAGAGTACACTGACTTCAAAAGACAATCATTCCCCTTGAACAGGGGAGACTCAGGTGCTGAAGGACAAAACCCCTCCCCAGCCAATTGTACTCTGCAATTGTAACTGGGGCAGCAATGGCCAAAAAAAAAAAAAAACCCACCAAAAAAAACAAAAAACACACAAATCAGAGGACTTCCACTGGAAGTTAAATATTCATGTGAGATACGAGGACACCTTATGTCATTCTTATAGAAACACTAGTTCTTGTTTCTATGCCTGTCTGAAAATGGATTTTATTTCCTGACACCTACTCTTATGAAAGTCTAGGCTGACCTCTGATCCAGTCCAGGCCATAGAAGATTATACAGCAGCTGCAGTATCAAGCTCACAGCTTCTGACTGAGATTAAGCACCATTTTAAAAAGAAATTCAGTGTTCAGGTGTTGAACAACAGAATCCACCATACCTTTCAGTAAGTTAACCTAAGGAATATCTACTCTTAAAAATGTATGCCTATACACCAGCTTTGGTCCAGCTGATTTTGCTCTGTGGCTGATTGCCAGAATTAAAAGAATTCTACCTTTTTCTCCTAAGCACTTTTAGACTACAATCAAATTATCAAAATGTCTCTCCCCCAATAAAGTAATCCTAATTATTACACTTTCCATTTTTTCAATTGCTACCCTAAAAGCAGAGTTTGTCCGTATGTTATGATCTTCAGGCTCTGTGCCAGCTTTCTCCGGGCAAATTACCAGTGCTTCTTAGCACTACACTGCTTCAATCCTTACTCATGCCAGTCTGTATCAATGCCGAAGTGTAATTCATTGTCCAAGACCACCTTTCTCAGCATATTGTCCCTTAATTAAACAGCTTTTCTGCAATTGATAAGAGCCCTGTGTCACAGGGTTTTAACATTGCAAAGTACTTTGAGCATTAGCCCACTAGACATAAATACACTGAGATTACGTATATGTTTTGAGAATTTGCTGTTTCATGAGGGATAATATTAATAGGATTAGTAAGCAACTGTAGCTCTTTAGACTGCAAAAGCTGTTTCTCAAACGATGTACTTTCATTGCTATCATAGTGACAGAATTTGCTTTGTGAGTAAATAAAATACAAGAAATATCCAGAGTGATTTCCAAATTAAACATTTCCGTATCTTAAAATAAAGCCCTGAGTCATATTACCACCTGAAACCCCTTTCCCCAACCGCAGCCTTGTCTCGATTAGGATAGTGAAGCAAATAATCCACCTTCTATCTAAAAATGCCATCTCACCTGAGAGTCAGGAACCTTACTTCACAAGAGGAGGGAAAAAAACCAAAAAACAACGAAAAACCAACCTTACAGTCAACAGTACCAAAGATTCTGGAAAAGATACCTTGAGAGAGCAAAGCATACAACACAAAGATATGTAAAATTAAATTGGTTTGTTATTTTCTTGTTTCAGTCTTTGCTTGAGTAAATGTTTTTGTTTTTAATACATTCTTAATCGCTACAAGAATTTCAGATCCTTCTACTAAAATGCTTATTAGCACTACAAAGTAAAATCTGGGCTTATCAATAACATTACTGTGACAACATCAAAGACTCAAACAAAACTGATGAGCAGATATGGCCTGCCATATCTGTAACCAACATCTTCCGCTATTTATTAACCCTCTACAACTCAAGAACAATGGAATGCTTTAATCAGGCAATATCCCGCAGCTAAGATTTGAGATTTGATATGAATATGATTTGTGCCTTCATGTCGAGTAAGTATTAAAGAGTGGCATTTCCTGCAACTCATTTTAGAGTTCTACAGCAGTTAAGGCCCCCTTGTTTTGGCAGAATGACAAAGAGGCTAGCCTAAACAGATAGTTAATCAGATCATTCTTTAGTTTCCAATGTATTAAAGAATGTGTTTACACTTAACAGCAGGCAAGCAGCCTGTCCTGTTTGCCATCCACAGGATTACGCCTATCAACAAAGTAGCTCAGCCAGTGAACCACTTAATATTCAGGATTACATTTCTGCCTCTGCCAGAGTTACAACTTTCAAGTAACATTCCTTACCAAAAGGATATTTTCCAAAAGAAAAAAAAACAACGTAATTGTTACATTTCAGATAGTGTATTAGAAACTTTAATTTAATGTTGTCATTGTGAATGTCTTAATTTCACAGTCTCAAACTGACTCAAATTTATGGATTGTTCTGGGCTTTTTAAAGTATTGCTGTGCAGCATTTTGATACCTATTTCCTGCCTTTTTTAAAAAAGTAAACAGCCATATGTATCTTTTCTATATTTTTATGTATACATACACACATACATGTTTCTACTAGACAGGTGTCCTTCTTTCAGCAAGGGAAAAAACAAAAACAAACCCTGACCCAAGACTTCCACTAGTATTTAGCAAATAAATTAGGTGCTAAACAGGATTTGGTTTTATGGCATCTCTCATATCCATGTCTGAAAGTGCCTTTTAATGACTCAGTCGTAAGACAGATGTTATGCTTGAAGAAATTCAAGCTAAACAAGCTAACAGAATTATTAACTATCCACTCTAATTCCAAATGCAGCATCAGCACTTATCTGGCTGATCTGGAAAAAATGTGCCTCTGGAAAAGCAACATGTTCAGAGTCACAAGACATTGAGAAACTCTAGTATAAACACACATGACAAAGAAAACATTCAAAATGAAATTTACCTCGGAACAATGCTGCCTAGCTGTCAGAGGATTAGCTTTGTCATGGCAGTAAACAGAGCCCGCAACGGCTACAGCACAGTCTCCTTCCAGAAGATTTTGTCCTCTACAGCAACTCACGTCCCACCCAGCCACAGCTGTTCATAATAACCAACAGCCGACAGTGTAGAGGAAGCCCTTAATGTGCCGCCAAGGGGCAGTTTCACAGATGGCAGAGTGACATACAACCACAGTCATTAATTAAACTTCCACACTAGTCCCAAGATGTGGTGCTGAAAGAACTTCCACTGAGAAAGAACATTTCAGATAAATGGCTGGCTGCTGCAGCCCCTGCACTCGCTCTAGGACGTGCAGCTGGTGCTCAGGTCCAGTCAGTGTAGTCTCATTTTACAGTGTCCTGCCTTCCTTGTTCAAGGGAGCTATGGCAGGAAACGCAAGTCATCGTCTTTCCGTATCAGCCCAATTTATACTGCAGCACAGAAGCTGTAGGTATGAGTGGCTGTAAGAGGATGGATACCAGGAAGATCTTGTTTAAACTGCATCTCCTGATCAAGTAGGGGCTGGGAAGGCAGGTGAGGAGCATCCAACCATAAGGAAGAGAGTAACAAAAACACAACCGATAAAAAAACCCCAGCTAATGGCAAAGGGAGGTTGACTGTTTGGAAATGGGGATTTCATTAAAAAATAGAGTAAGTCTGAAGAAACTTTGTTAGGTGAGCCTATTTTTCTTTAAAAAGCATTGAGTTCTGGGCTTTTCACACCCACATGTATTAAAACATACTAGACTGAACATCAGAACAGATTTCCTGACTTTTTACACTGCTGTCTTACCCCTGTTTTACTCCAAATGTAAAGATAACACCTAGAATCATCTCCCTTGAGAAAAACACACAGATTGGGAGTCAAGTGAGAGCGTTTGGTGAGACAATCGGTTTGCCGGCACTGGTGTAATCAGTACTCACTTCTAGCTTCTTCTCCTTCTCTGTCAATACATCCTTTTGATTCTGGGTGTACTCGATGAGCATGCGTGCCAGCTGGCGCCGGTCCTCCAGCTCTGCTGCCAGCCGGCCATTGTACTCTGCTAGTAACAGGCATGCTTCGTCCACGGTCTTCGAAAGACGTTCAGCTGCCTCTTTGTCTACATGCAAAAGTGTTGGGTAATTTAGAGGACAAAGTTTAAAACCTATCTTTGACAGAAGGGCTACAATTCATCAGCCACATGCACAATAACATCTCATTCATAAACAGACTTCTGGCTTGACAGAAAAATAAGAGTTCTTATCACAGGGGATGTAAAGGAAATAGGCAAGACTAACAACCCAGGAATGGTGTTTTTTGGACACTGACATGATTGACTGCATTTTATCCCTGCAGAGATGTCAATGACTGGGGGGGAAATAAATCTATGAAGTTAGCCTCTATAAACAGGTTAATTAAACTAAAACTTTAGGCTATGCTTTCAGAATTCAGTCAAGCAAATCAGGTGGTTTTCACATTTCAACATGGTGCGCACTTCTAAATTCCTCTTTTCTCTGAGTAACTCCTAATGTATCAATACAAGCAAGCATATGAATTGCACGTTAGTCTTCACAGTTCGACACTGTAAGAGTATATTATAAAAGACTGAGTAAGCATCAGTTCATAATGGGTTCTAAATTAAAATTACTTAACAAGAGTCAAATCAGTTCAACCTTTAAATGCTTCTATTAAGATTACTTTTCAAATACAATTGCAAAAGTCTGTTTAAACAAAGACTGACAGACTAATGGGGGTAACGAGTTTCCTTTTCCGTAGCAATCAAGGAGTATGTGTGTACTCAGCACAGTTTGATAATACTCAAAAATATCTAACAGTCAAGGTGTTCACAAACACATCCGTTTGAGAACTCTGGCCCTATTTACTTTACATTCTTGCAAAAAGCTGTTGATGCTCTCCAAGTACAAAAGCCTTTGTCCAAGCCAAGAAAAAGTAAGAAGCTAGGTAAGTTTTGTCTTCAATTTACTTCACAGTATTGCTATCTACTAACTACCCAAGAGCTACAAAACAAGGACACAAAAGCAGGAATTCACTCCACCATACATTGTGATTATTTAAAGGAAACACCCCTTTGATTTCTAAGTTACTCTTTGGACACACGTTCATTCATCTTCCAGTCTCATACCTGTAATTTTCTCCAGTAATGAAACATCTTGAACTTCCTGAGGCAGGGAGGCAATTTTTTGCCGCACTGTTGCATCTCCTGATGCTGCATTTTCCAGGTCTTGTAGGGCTTTGATCAAATCCTCGGTCTATAAGACAAGTTAGCCAACATTAAAAGCAGGTAACTTTCATGCCATTTCCTGGGGATGTGGCCACTGCATCCGAGGTCACTGCCACCTTTGAAAGCAACCACTTTTAAATATTTTCTTCAAGTAATTTTTAAACTGTTGTTTCCTAACACCAGGAGTATTCACTAAGTTTACAATATATTTTAGTGTTTAGGGGCTTAGGCATAATTACAGTAGGATCACCTCTTTCAAGACTGCAGTGGAAAACTTCTCATTCCAATTAAGAGAACTGATCATTTAAGACAAAGCTGAAAAGTACATGACCACACTATTTTGAGAAACAGCCATCAGCCCTTTGTGTTGCATCGAGCTGGAACTCTATCTTTTAGCTAAGCATCCCTGACACTTTCTCTTAGACTAGCAGGACTGTATGTGCACCTTTGTTCTATTCCAGAGGTGCATTCTGACATACAAAAAAAACCCCCAAACAACAAAAAACCCTCCACAAACTCCAAATCAAACATGTATCAGTCCAAACAAAACTGTCAAATTTCCATCATTGTAAGACTTAGAATTTTGTAACTGGTTACCTACCATAAAATTTGATAACAATGAAAGCTGTCCCTGTCAAAGCAAACTTTATACTGTCCCGATTTTGCCAAGCTACTGCTAGCCACACTTAATTCAACTGGCTCTTTGGAAGCACTCTGCAATCTGCAATTAAACTGGACTCCACTGTATCCCCTCGACTTCATCTCTCAGCAGGCTTTAGTGCATTGAGGAAAAATATGTCTATTTAAATGAATACACTCAAAATGTATTCTAGCTTACAAAGGATGCGGATGAGGACAGCCTTAAGAAGACCTCCCCGACATACCATATTTCCTTCCTGCTCAAAAAAGTAAAACAAAACAAGAAAGAGCAGGAACACTAGCCCTGTACATACCACCACTGATGTTTAAACTACATTTCAATTAGTTTCAATTAGAAAACTAATAAAACCACTGAAAGTTTTTAAATAAATATTTTTTAATCTGAAAGAAGTAGTCCATTACCTAGTATTTACTACTTCTTTGCAAACTGCTAATGATTTCCAACAGTAACAAACACAATGTTTATCATCAAGAGAAACCATAAGCTGCAAGGCATCTGGAGGCAAAAGCAACAACAAAAAAATCTCACTTATTTCTTTGGCAACTTATTTATTTTTATTTTTCAATGTTTACAGTGTGCCAGATGGATGGTATATTATTTTATCCTTTTCAAATAGACGGTGGTTTAACATACGTTCATTTTGTAGCCTCAAGTGGTCAGGATAATCCTCTATTTTATTCCTACTATTTTCATACCACTAATGTGTCAGCCTCAAAATAAAGTCTTCAGAACTGGTTTTACTAACCAACTCCATACAAATCTATCAAAGGTTGAGCTTTTTAACAGCTCATGGAAAGAGATATCCTAAAAAAAAAAAAAGTTTTAACTGTGTTACAACTTCGGGTTTGAGAGATTACACACTTGATTTCAAAAAGAATTTAAAATATGGTCTGTTCTTCTAGCAGTCCTTTAAAATTCTTTACTGGTAGTACTACTCAGACCTTGGTTGCCGCTACCTGAAACCACTCAGAAGTGGCAGTATTTCAACATGAAAAGAGAATCTGTTCCATTTCACATGGACTTCTCAACCCTCAACCGAATCTCGCCATTAAAAGCATTTTACTTGTTGGCAGCTCCACCTTGTGGCTGTACCACACAGGAGGTGGCTTCCCAAACTTCCACTTGCAACCCGTCCTACATACCAGCAGTGGCCCAGCACTAGGGTCTTGGGGTGAGTAGCTCCCAGGGTAATCATCATCTTCCTCCTCTTGTATTTGTTGAAAAGTCCGCTTTAAAGACTTCTTCTCCTCTGCAACTAAAGACACATATAAGCAACTCATTTGGATGTTAGATCTGCCCACCCTAACTATCTCTACTTCAAAAAAAATTGTACCAGATGCTCTGACAGTTAGGGTCTCTAAAGAGAAGGATGGTCACAGCTGAACTCTAATGTTGGCATCATATTCCAAACACTCAAATGCAAAACAGCAATAAAAGTTGATTTTTCCCACATGTATATCTTATATCTCTGTACATACAAGTCCAAGGATACAGTCTTCATATCAGCCGTGTGCATTGTATACATATTTGTGCCTCCTACACTGAAAGTAGGAAAGGCAAGTAAACGTCCTATTTGTCAATAAACGGCAGGTTTCAACCCTGCTCAGATTCTCTGGTTAGTACCACATATGCAAGTGAGGATTTCTACCAGTAGAAATGAAGCATGGATGCTAAGATATATATGGAGAGAAGAAGTTATCTTTTGCACCAAGTATGTGCTCGTTGTTGTCCCACAATCAACTAAACAGACGGTTATTCAACCTTCCAATCTTCCATCAAGATAAAGACTTCAGGACAGCTCTGTGAAACTAAACCTCTAAGACGTGACAGGAACAACAGCGATGGGCAGAGCATGAACCAATCTCCAAGCAGGTAACCTATAACACTTCAGAAATAAGGATTTCATAAAGGAAGACAGTGTTGGTTGAATGAACCTTAGCATAACATACGTTAGCTTGAAAGGGAACAGACAGTTTACTTAATGGTCCGAAGTCTTAATGCAGCCTTTGATCCAGTTACAGAACCCTCAGAAGACGACAGATCATTCTTCAGACTTGCCACCAATATTAATAAGAGCCAGGGTAATTTGTAAGAAAGCTTTGGACAGAGTCTCAAGAACATCTCTTCAGTGGACCAAGTCTTACTGAGATAACCATGCAGCTCAAGGGAAAGAAGGAAAAGCCAAGATCACTCGATTTAAAATGAAATCAGTCTGCCCAACTCTAAGGAGGAAGCAAACTGAAAGGTCTGTCCTCAAATGCAGAATTTTGCCTGCCTTGTCAGGTGGGATATACATCTGAAAAAACTTTATTTTAATGGAGAGAAAGTCAGAGATGCCGTACATTCTGCTCTTGTGCAGAAAAAGCTGAATGACCTTCATGAGGTAGATGCGAACGCATCTCTTAGAGAACATATTTACTCAAAGGCAAAGAAGCACAGAAAACATAGTTACCCTAAACCAAATGAATTTTTGCTACATGCTAGAGCAAAGCTATCTAGGCTAGAAAAAGGTACTTTCTAAGTATTGTATATATACACTTGATGTAAGAGTGCTTGAAAATCTGACTGACAAGCAAGATACCAGATCAACAAGAAAAAATAGCTGCTGTCCATCGAGGTCTGCAAAAGACACAAGTTGAGTTGAACAGAAGTTGTGCAGATGACAAAATGGCCAAAGAGAGCATTTAAAGTTACATTGCCCAATACAATGTGCCATCAATATTTATCACTTGTGTGTACTTATCATAAAGTAATTAACCAACAAGGGATAAACACAAGATAATCAATAGAAGAATGCACGACCACAGCGCGCACACAAATGAAAACAAAAATGAGAACTGGGATTCAAATTGCTACAACTGTTCTACCACAAGACACAATATTATGCTTGCTTAATACTCTAACATAAAGGATTCAGAATTCATTGAATTTTCCAACTGAACAAGACCAAATGACTGGTTCACATCTTCTTCAAATCTTGAAGAAGATATGAACATCTGTAGTCCTAAGCACCAGTCGCTAGCTGGCCTACCTGGAGAGAGGCCACTCCCCGAGCATATGAATGGCAGCTGATGGGACAAAGTGGCCAGTAGAGAAAGGAGCACAAAGCAGTCAGCTTTGTAGCATTCTGAGCACGAGTAACATGACATAAGTGTGGACTGTTGCACTTCTTCCCCTGGCACTGGTAAACGGGGCAGCAGAAGACCTCATTGAATAATCCTAGAAACACCATCTCCCTTTCATCAAAATAGAAAACAAACCCCACACTTATTTTCAAACTCAAGAGCATATGGTGGAATAGGACCCCTGAAAGTGCAGGAAGCAAGGCATAAATTATAACACACCCTGCCTGGGTAGCTTTCAGTATCTGCTAGCTAGAAGTAGTTTAACCATTGCAGTCTACACTTCTGAAAAAGCCTGTGAAATTCAACAAAGGGGAGGAAAAAAAGCATTAAGAGTGTCTAAAACAGATCAGAATTCAACAACGGTATGTAACACACATCTCCTGAAACAATCAAGATATCGTTATAGAATACGGACAGCTTCTTCTAGGAAAATCAAGAGCCCATTCTTGACACCAATATACAGATGACAGAGAAGCCACTACTAGGGATGAAGTCAGCTTTCCTGCTTTGTTGGTGTCGTCTTCACAGTTCAGAAATTGAACTACTCCCTAAAAGCCTGCGAAGAGCAAAGCACTTCATTTGTCCAAAATGACAGTCAATTGCTGTTGTAACAGCTTTACAGTGAAACTCCAGGTTGTCGTTACTTTGCTGTTGCACTGTCCAGGGACACTTGTAAAGGTATTTCTGCACCAACTTTTCAGTCTTCAAACCATCTCCAGTGGCTTAAGGAAGCTTCCAAAGACCTTAGTGACAAAGTATGAGTTTTTCCTGTAAGCTGGCAACACGGGAGATTTACCCATCTTGGGCGTTCACCTTTTTGTTCTCATCTCTTGACCACTGGTTTTAGAGGTAAGCAAGCTTATTTGATTTGACTCCAGGCTCATGTGCACAGTAAAGAGAATCCAGCTGTGGAATCTGTATACACACATCCAAAAGGATAACTAGGTGTTTAAAACTTTGCTCTGTTAAAATCAGTGTTTTCTTGGCACTTTTTTTTTTTTTAAATCTCAAGGCAATATAAAATTATTAATGACTCTCATGAGGACTTGGTTACTTTCATCTCCTCATTCAAAAAGCAGCCACACCACATGGTAAGGAACTCCCCATGTACATAATGCCTTTCACTGGAGGTAGCTACGCAAAGGGTTCAGTTTAAAAAAAAAAACCAACAAACAACAACAAACAAATAGTCCTTAATTCACATGAGGGTTTATCAGTCTTGGCACAGCTACCTCATGTGCCTTTTCTGTATACCTTAGGCATACAGTTATGAGGCAAGCTGCATGAGCAGAAACCTCTGTCTATGGGTAAAGATGCAACGAAATGCCATTTAATAGATACTGTAGTTGTAGAATAACAGGCAAACCTGTAAAACCGGAGTTTCTACTTCTGAAATTCTATAGGTAACCGTTTACTTGAAAGGTAGACCAGCTGAATTTAGGTGGGTTTTTATGTGTTGGTAGGGCTATCATCCTCACTCAGCATTAACAAAAAATAAGCCTCCCAAAACTATAACTAGAACTAAACTTCTGTAGGCTTTAGGTTCCAAGCACCAGGGATTTAGTAACTTGTGAAAGATCCAAGTAAACTTAAATGAAAGACACTTTTGGAAAGTGATTGGATACAACAACAAATAGACAGCTTTCCTAAAGAAAACAGAAGACCATCACAGAACACTGGAGGACACAGAAGAACAAAATAAAAGAAACCTAATGGTCCAGTGTACCCTCCAACTGTTCTAACACTTTGTTTCTTTGGGGGTAGATTACTCATGATTAATTTCATTACAACATACATTTGTCGGTATCCTCTCCTAGGTCAAGCATAACTGGAGCTGTTCTGCTCCAAAATTATACCTAGTGCCGTCCCCAGGTGCTTTTATTTCAGTTATTCTTGGAAACATCCCTGCCTGTTCTCCTCTTTGGCATTTTTCTCCATATTTTAATATGAGACTGACTTCCTGTGCCAGAACTGGCAATAATCACAACCAGTGCATATGGGTAGCAGTACAGTTCTGTCTTATCGTGTGACACTCCTACATCAGAGCACATTCAAGGACTTCCTTCAACTGCTTATTACAAAGACAATGAAAAGAAAATGTGTCAGCTATATAGGTTATATTACCTAAAGGATTTTACATCAAACTTCTACAGACCTAGTTTTCCCAGGCTTTAAGATAAATGGGTGGTCCTTCTCTTCCCTATTGCATGTAAAAAGAAACATTCTAAGCGAGATTAATCAGAAAGCAAACGCAAGCTTAATGAATACATTTAGAGTTAAAACTATAAGATAACAATATTCAAAAGCTCATTTCCATGTATATCATATTTCCTTAAGGAACCCAAAAGACTAGAATACGATAGTAAGCTGCACCACTGAGAAAGTCAAAACCAGGGAATATACTGCTTAGAAAGGGATAGTGCTCTTTCCCCTGTGCCTCTCTGAAGGAAAAGCTTCATTATTTGTGCAATGAACTCCGTTCCATGGTGGGAACTTGGCATGTGCCACCAACAGACTTGCTATAGATTTACCCAAGGCCTTGCTACTAATGAAACAAGAAATAAGCTGCACCATTGAAACATGCACCAATAAGCTTTAAAGATGTCTTTCCTCGCTGATACAGGACTCTGCTTTATTTTGGCAAGTTTCACAACTCTAAGTGTAAGTGGTGCTCTGTAAGACAAGCAGAGCCATCCTGCTCAGAAAGCAGCACCAATCAGCCCAGGAATTTAAGACACTGCAATATGAAAAAGCCATAGAGAACTACCTGCATAGACTTGTTACCATACTTTAGTCTGAAGAAAAGAATAGTCATTATTCACAGCATCAGATACTCTTCAGGAGCTTCAAAATTTTGTTTTAACATCGCAGCCTTGCACCAATCTACAGATACTCATATTACCTATTTCTCAGCTGTGTCTACCTTGGGTGTACACAAAACCAGGAAGTCAGAATGGTTTTGGAGGAGCAGTGTACTACGGTTTTCCACATTTATGATAAATTTTGTACCTGTAAAATATGATACTTTATTGTCCATTTTGCTTATGTTCACCTGTTTGAAAACAGAATAGAATAACTACAACAAAGCCTTCTGCAACATAGATAGTTGCCCACCAGAAACTGGACAAACACCAATTTACCTTAGAAATCCATAAAAATCCCATGTGAAACTAGCTCTTACCATTAAGAAGCTAATTTGAAAACAAGCCAGTCAAAACAAGGAGAAAAACTCAGAAGTCTGAGTTTTTCAAATTTCTTTTTCTCCAAGTTTAAAAATCTCGATTTCTTTTTTTACAATGAATTGACAAGAAGGCAGCAATATTCACACTCGTGAGAAGTCCTGAACTGTTCTCTCAAATAAAAGATACTTCATTAATATCTCCAATTACCCAGACAAAAAATAAGTTTCTCACCAAGTAAAGATGTGCACACAACAGTTCTTGAAATGTTTGTATTTCTTCATTCTGTTTCCCCGCAGACAAAGGTCTATTACACTTAGAAAGGCATTGATTTTGTAAACATTTTCAAGTTGAGAAGATAACAGAGCAGGGCTGATTGATACCACCAGTCACAGGAAGGACCACACCAAGAAACAATTGGTTGCCAATTCCCCAGGAAATCACTGCTGTGTTTCTGGACACACAGTATCATTGTGTAGATTAAAAGTTAAACACTTGTAAAACACTTTTCTAGGTACCTTAAACTAACAGTTTCAAATCCACAGTTAATCAGCTCAGCAGGGATTCAGGCATGTAAATTCTGTCCTTTCGTGACAAACAGGTGTCTTATAGAAAAACCCCAACACAAGCTATTTCATGTAGAGGCCGTACACCTTCCACCCTTCCCCTCTTCCATCACTCAGAGCAGAGACTCCCTCTGTCCTGATACAGAAGAGACAACCCCTGCAGTCAGGTCAGTTGGTCTCCCAGCATTTGAGGAAAAATGACAGTATCTTCTGAATGTCATACTTAAATTACGGTAAATTGGAAGGTCTCTATTGTAAGCTGCTAAAGCACCCATCCAGTAATTTTGCCTGAAGAAGCATGTGAAAAAACACAAAGCTACAGCCATAGACATTATGTCTTCACATGCGTGTCTCATATTAATGCTCATGTCTGCATATTACTTCTGTATTAATTAACAACTCCAGTAGACATATCTTGCTTGTTTTCACCACTTCAGAATGACATAAGAGCACTCTACTAATGACTAAGCCAACTCTCTCACAAAGTAGCGCACCTTTGTGGGGAACAGAGCAACATTTGGTCAAAGCAGCAATGTGATTTTAGCTGATTTGAAGACACCGACACTTCCTTCAGCTGCAAAGTGGACAAATATTCCCCTGACTGGAACACTCTGGATTTTTAATGACCCTCATCTTCCATAGGTTAGACATCCTCCTGCTCCCCTCTTTTCATTACAGTACTACCAGTATTTTCAGATGCTATAGAAGAATAGGCAGTATCGCCAAAGCAGTATAAAAGCACAGTAAACGCAAGAAGCTTATGCTCAGTTTCTCAACATCTGTCTCATGCAATAATAAGGTTATAACTGTGATGTTCTAACAATGTTAAATGATGCAAAGTTACTGTTTTCCCCAAATGACATCATCTGGAATAAGAAAAAAAGAGACCAGACAAGCTTCTGGGCATATATTCCAACCATCAATTATTAAAAATCATAATAAAATATAGTAACTATGCAAAATAAAAAAATTAATACAAGAATGAAAGCACTAACAATATTGAATAAGCCATTATAATAGCCCAGCTGACCACTCTCAGAGATGTAGAGTGGGACCATTTTAACTCTCAAGGTGAATGCAACAGTTCCCTGCACCCTACTGATTTGTCTTCACATCAAAAGGCAGCCCTGGAGTATTCTGTCTGCGTGAGCAGAAGCAGAAATTACCTTAAGTTTAGCTTACTGCCAGCAACAAGTCACAAGGCAACACGCTTTCAAACCGGAACTGCGAGTTTAACAAAAATCGTACTTCTCTCAAGGCAATCCTGAAGAATCTCCAGCACCAGCTCTGGCAACAACCCAACTACAGGAGCCCAGAGCTCAAGTCCTCACAGCACTTTCTGTGAAACATATACCAATTTAAAAAACAAAGTAAAGCACGCAACAAAAGCAATACACATTTACCTTTAGTTTGGGGGCTATTGGAGTCTTCCATAGAAAGTTTCAGTTGCTGTATGAACTCACTGCCGTAAACACTCCTTTCTTGCCAGATGTTAAGCAATCGTTCCAAGGGCTTTTTGCAGCCCTCATCTGCTTCTCTGTTCAAGGATTAGAACATAATTAGAGTTCAGTGGTAAAATATTCCGTATGTTTTAAGAGAGCATCTTCCAAACTAGCAGCTGCATTCATTGCAATATTTGCACATTTAGAGAAAATCTCATTGTCCAAGACAAACTGTGCAAAACACATTTGTGGCAAATTTTCCCCTTTTATTGGGACCAAAGATTGCCTGAAAGTGCCCCACATTCCCACCCCAAAGTCAAAGCAGGAAAAGTTTTGAAGGAAGAAACTTGCTACCATTCAGAATTTGCAAGAAGAATTATAAAATATCCCCAAAGTTGACATATTTACAATTCAGAGTATTAACTTTAAACAGTTGTTTCAGTCAATAACATCCCAATTAAAAAGCAGGTTGTTTGGATCATTAGGCACTTAAATGTACTCATACAGCGCACTGAAAGTTAGACAGCCATCCAGAACAGCATACCACTAAACACACAGAACATTAAAGCTGCTTAGTTGAGATAACAGGAATTATGCTATTTAGAGAAAAACTTAACTAAATGATAGTCCATTTTTGATAGGATAATAGCTGCATCACTACTTCCCTTTTATGTATAAAATTCTTTCTTCCTCTAGCAAGGAGACTAATGATCAGATAACCGTTAAAACAAGCAATGCAAAAAAGAAACCATGCTCTGACAAGAATCCAGTGACACAAAATACCAGCTCTTTTAAAGTCTTCTGACAATGGGGAAGAGCCATTCGTTATATGGCTTTATTAAAGCCACATAATAACCTATATAACAACACATGCAGCTATTCAATTTCACTACCTACAAACAGATCCGCAAGATCTTTTAGTAACAAATAAAATAAAGTACATAGGAGTTGCATGCAGAGATCAAATGTGTAAAGCTATGAGGGGCTGATTCACATACAAACAAGTTTCCCCGAAGAGAAATATTAACACTAAACAGTTCCTAGCCACAAAGTAGTCAGAATCCAATCTCTACTAGAGAAAGGGTACAAGCATCCCTGAGACTTAAAAAACACCAACAAAAGAACAACAAAATCCAATTGAATTCAACTTTGTATAACAAGAATGCAAGTCTCTAGAGAGAAAAGTTGAAGAAATACTTAACACAGCAACATACCTGGCAACATGAGAAAAAGCATCCACAAGAACAGATTCGAATTCCCTAGTAAATTCAGGACCTTTCCTCTTACTGTTCTGGATGACATCGTTTGCTAAATATAGGAAAGTAAGTTTCCTACTCGATTTTGCTGGGAAAAGGGGAAAAAAAAGGAGGGGAAAGAAAAAGAGAGAGAGTTTGCATTTATTTCCTCACTTCTTTCAGCTGGAATCATTAACATGGTTTTCAAAGTTGCTTATAGCTCTTTAGTCTAAAAAAACAAAGTTCAAAATATTTCCATGTTACCAAGGCAAATCAGAGGCTTTCAAGTCAAGTAGTTCTTGATACCCTTACTTCTGCATGGGTTTTTCCTAACTAATTTATAAACCAAACATGAGCTTAATACTTCTTGTGCACAGTCACACATCAACTCTGAAGAAAGCTGCGTAAGAAATAAACTTTAAACACATGATTAAAACAGGCTGTTCTAACCTACCAGCAAGTTACTGTAACAACAGACTTATTTTTCATTAATCAACCTCAGGAAAAAAAACTTGATATAGAACCATTTAATTCAGAACAGAGAGAAACTGCAGGAGAAAGCTATTGTGGAGACTCAAATATTTTTCCAGACAGTGCTGTGCCAAAGCAACATTAAATTTCTTCCATATTCCATAACTTTTTCCCATCTTGACACCGTCAGTTTCTATTTTACTACAGAAAGAATCGGTGGGAGACACGGTTCTCCAGAGCGCAGTGGTCATGAATACACACATGAGACAGAAAACAAAAGCACTTATTTCCTCAGAAGGCCAAACTCATATCTTCCAAAAATTCATACTTAACATACTATAAATGGCAACAACCAGCAATCACATTAAAGATTCCAGCTGGGACTTCATCAGCATCATCTGCTCCAAGGGGCTAAGGCTGCTGGCCGCCCAGGACAGCAGAGGTGACGGTGGCTGGTTCCACAGCTGCCCCTGGGGACAGGGCATCAGCGCTGACACGGGCAGTCTCCCTGGCTTCATTACGACGCAATTTGAAAAGCTACCAGAAGTTAACTTTAGTTAAGTTAACCCCCAAGGAGAAAAAGCACAAAACACTTCTCGATACCACCAAACAGTTTTTATAGACCTTGACAATCGCTTTTACTTTGCTTATCTCCTAATCCCTTACTGCAATTCTGTAACGGATATGAATCCAAATCCAAAAGTTAAAAGCAAAGCAGCCAACAAACCGCTTCACAGCTAACTTGTACACCGAGAGGAAAAACGCTTAGAACAGCTCTGTTTTATAATCGAGCTGCCTGGCCCGGCAAAGCAGCGTGGCTGAGCACCCTCCCCCCGAAACAAGACTTCACTGTTTTAACCAACGCGTCTCAACACCACCTGTAACAACACGCACCAGTATACATCCCCCACGAACCTGTGCGCGACTCTCCCTGCGGAGTTTAATCCACAATCACAGCAGCAGGAGAAGGGCGCCCAGGCGCCCGACGCTCCCGTTAAAGCCGAACTCGCCGCCCCTCACGGTTACAAAGTTTTCAGCGTGCCGACTCGCAGAGCTCAGAGACCGCCATGAGGAAGAACCGGCCCCTCGCCACGGTCCCCCTCACGAACGGCTCCGCGGGCGGCCCCCCGCTATCCCCCCGCGTACCTTTGCGGAGCTCCCGGTGCCAGACAGAGACGATGGGCCCTGCGTGTTTGCGGTGGTGGATGAGCCACAGTGAGAGCGTCTGCACGCTCTGCTGGGAGTTGCTGAGCTCC
>NW_010527266.1:0-2170 GCF_000687285.1 Phaethon lepturus
TAACTTCAGCTATCTTCATCTTCTGGAGGTTTTCCAAAAAAGGTAGTGACACTACTTTACTATACTTTACTATACTTTACTTTACACTACTTGACTATACTTAGGAATTGTAACACAGCATTCTTCTTGTTCATGGCTCTCCTTTAAGTATCCACACGCCCCTTGTTCTTTGAGTAATGTCATATATAGCGAGTCGGTTTTGAAGTGTGACTTTCAAGACTATTTGCACTTGTGTATTGAGCAATTCAAAATTTTCCTTAGTAAGGCCTGCTAATGTTTCCACCTGTGCAGTTGTTGAAGTTATGCAAGGAATGAAGCTGGGGGTATTATTTAGTTTCTGTGAGCAGATAACAAGGCGCAACCTTGAGGGAAGGAACAAGGTAATCACAAAAGGAACACAGCTACTGAACCTTGAGTGAATTATCCTAATTAACATTCTATTTGCATAATAGAAACCTGCCCCTGGGCGGGGAAAGCCTCCTCCTCACAAAAGCCCCTTCCTCATTGAGCATGCACTATAAAAAAGGACGCTGTGACTTTAAGCGGAGTCGAGGCTTGTGAGAACCAATGGGAACAAGGGTAACGGAGGCAACTTTTAAATAATACTGGTAACTGTTGCTCGAAGTGTATAAAATTTTTCCATGTGTTAACTGAGGTGTGCTGGCTTTGTGGACCTACCACCTAGAACACCACTCTGCGCAGATTTGGAATAAAAGTAAATATCTCGTCTCTGTGTGTTTTTTGGCTCTCTGCACACCGGGTGGAAGAAACCATATTTGGGACAACACAGTTACCTATTCCCATACTGCTAATTTCTGGGATACAGTCCAATTGGTAACATCTGTACTTCGTTTGGTACGGGGATGCCACAGTCCTTGCAGAGTAATAAGAAGGACATAATGATGATACTCCCAAAGTACATTGCAGGCCAGGATGAATAGGGTTCAACATATCTGTAATAGTCCCATCTGAGCATATCCAAGTTAATTGACCTGTAGTATATATAGGTGAGTCATTGCAATTGCCCATGGTTCGAGGGATCTGACAGGAGGATTTCTTAGGGTATTTTAAGTCTTTACAGCTTAGGCTGCCAGGGATAGCAATCCTTCCTGTCATCTCTTCTCTCCTCATGGATATGAGACCATAAACAATCAGCAGGTGGTCCCTGCATTACATTGAACCACATACGTGAATTACTGGGTGTTGAAGGAAACTCAAAGCACTGCTGAGTGTTTACCGGTTCCACATATCTCAGGACTAAATGTTTTCCCCAATACGGCTTATCCCCATACCGTGTATCTGCCCAAGGGTGTTTGGAACATGGCTGTTGGAAAATTGTGGTTGTTTGCCTCTACATCCCACAGTCTTATTGTCCCTACAAAGGGGAGCATAGGAACAATTTAGGCTCCAAATGGAAGTTCAATTTAATGTATTGTTAAATGACCACTTCCATTCAAATTCACCCCAAATAATAGACTTATTTTGATTCCAGAGCCGATCTAAATTCTTACCTATATCCACAGGAAGAGCTATTCTGGAGATCCCAGCATGCGAGCAAAACCTCGTATCGTCTTATAGATCACATTGTCTTGTTCAGTGTGATTTATAATCAGGGAACCATCAACATGTTGTTCAAAAGCCCGAGGCTGTCTATTCCATCCATGATATAGCACTTACTATTAAAACTTAGGCTGACAAACAATTTTCCTTATCAAACAAACATCGAATTTCAATATTAAAAAACAAACAAAAAACTTCTGGTCCACATTCAAATTCTGTACAGCTTGTCCATTCTATTTAGGTACAGTTCATACTTCAGGTTGATGCTTCTTAGGTCTGCACCCCGTCATACTCCTCGTCCCTCCTTTTGTTGGGGCACACCTGCAAGTAAATGGAAAAGTGCTGCTCGACCGCATATACGATTGACAATGAGTCAGTTAGAAATCTGATATGATCCACCTACTACATATTCGATGTATGCGGTCAGAGTTATCTTTTGCTTCCCATGCATACGATCCTCTTGGACTGGTCAATATCAGGGGTACAACTCCAATTTGAGATAATTTGACCATTACTGGTTGACCAGAATGCTATTATATGGGGAATTTGCCAATTTTATGTGGTTCCTTGGAGGTTAAGTCTCCAGTAGGACAAAACGCTTTTATCTTTG
>NW_010527267.1:0-265 GCF_000687285.1 Phaethon lepturus
GGCTCCGTGCGCTCCAAGAGGCAAAGCGGCTGTGCCATGACAGGGCCGGTGAGTTTGGGGCTAACACGGGTGTCCTGCACAGGGCGAGGGCTCGCATCGTCCGTCCGTCCGTCCGTCCGCCCTCAGCACTGCAGCAACTGCAGGTGGCTTTGCAATCCGGGGACGGCTCCCTACACCCCGTGGGTACCCGCACACAAGCCAGGCTGGGGCGAGCAGTGTGATGGGGAAACGGCCCCGTGCCACGGCACGAGCCGAAGGAGAGCGG
>NW_010527267.1:548-789 GCF_000687285.1 Phaethon lepturus
TCCCTCCTGGGAATACAAAGCGGGGAGCGGTGGCAGCACCCTGACCCCCGCGTTTCCGCAGCCTAGTCCCATTTCGGGGACGGCGGGTCCCTCCTTGCGTGCCCCGGGCTCTGCATCACGCGTCCCCATCGCTCCTGGCACTTGCCGCCTGCCTCGTCCCTGGAAGCGGCTCAAATGCTGCTCTTCAGTGTTTTGAAATCTCATCAGACATTATGAATCCGGGCAATTTGCACCTACTTTT
>NW_010527268.1:0-500 GCF_000687285.1 Phaethon lepturus
GGTTAAATCACAACACTGCTGCACCGGGTCTGGCTGTGTGGGTCTGTGTTTTGGCTGCTGATGTTCAGCTGTGGCTGAGCAACGCTTGCATAGCATCAACAGCTTCTCTTTCTCCCACCCTGCCCTGCCAGCGCGTGGGCTGGGGGTGGGCAAGGGGCTGGCAGGACACAGCTGACCCTGCTGACCCCAGGGATATCCCACACCGTATGACGCTGTGCTCAGCAAGAAAAGCTTGGGCGAAGAAGGAGGAAGGGGGGACATTCAGGGTTATGGCATTGGTCTTCCCAAACACAGCTATGCTGCGGCTCTGCTTTCGGGGAGTGCGGGGGGTGAACCCCTCATTTTGCTTTGCTTGTGCACGTGGCTTTGCTTCTCTTATTAAACTGTCATCAGCACAACACACAAGTTTTTCTCACTTTCCCCTCTGATTCCCTCACTGCAGGAGTTATGAGCGAGCGGCTGTGGGGGGCCTCAGCTGTTGGGGGGTCAGCCCACCGCAG
>NW_010527268.1:535-4764 GCF_000687285.1 Phaethon lepturus
CACCGCAGCCAGGCACAGAATACAGGGCTGTGGCCGGAGGGGAGGCTCCCACATGTGAACTCCATTGCTGGTGCCAGAATCCAGTCGGTCTGTACCCAAGTTCTGGGTCCTCCTCTCCCACCTGCTCCTGGCTCGGCTCCATGGGGGGTGATTCTCAGAGGAGCCACCCTCCTGCTGCTGAGTGTTGGCAAAACCTTCTTTTGGCCCCTTCCAGCTTTCCAGCATCTTCCTCAAATTAAGGTCCTGTTGACTCAAACGGGAATATCTTCTGTTGCTTTGCTTCCAAGAGCTTCACTCCCTTACCATGCTCTACCCCTGTGGACCCGCTACAGATGTCCCAAGATCTTCGTCTTTCCTCAACCCTGTTTCACCCAGTGGGGGTTTTCTCCTTTATTTGAGGGGATTCAAACCCAGATGGTGGATAGAAGGGACATGGTGGATTCTTACTCTGTGCACCGGCGTTGTCCTGCAGTATGCAACAGTGAGATGGAGCAGCCTTGGGAGGAGGGAACGGTCCACTCTCAAAATCCTGTGTGGTCCTACACTGATAACGCCTCTACTTTTGTAGCTGGAAGCATTGTGTAAATGGCTCAGATTTGAAGACCTTTCCATCTAAGAAAATAGTCCTGAAAGGAAAGTTTCCTCTAAGTTCTTTTGCAGGGCTCTTGCCTTTTCAGAACAGCTTTGCCAGTTTGGTTGCACACACAGATGAGGTTATGCAGCATGATGCATAAATTCATACCTTTTGGAAGAAGTTCTCTGGTGAATCCATTTCTTCATACTCTTTTGATGCTTCTACAAAATATGTCCCATTGCTAATTCATGCTTCTAGCCTTTATTTGGGTTTGATATTGCTGCAGCCTCCCAAATTTCATGTTTTGTTGCTGGTGGGACGGTTTCTCATGTGTATGCGGACAAGCTTTGGCTCTGCAGTTTTGGCTACACTTTCAATGGCTAGTGCTCAGTTTGAAGCAAGGGCATGGGATCCAGTTTCAGGTGTGCTCAAAGCCTCTTGTCCAGCACAGCTTTGGGAGGGGTGAATGAGTGAGGATCTTCACATGTTTGCAGGCAGAGAAAAGTCCATCCAGCTCAATGACTGCTGGAGTACACTGTTTGACTCACCATGGTCAGTAGACTGCTTTGGAAACACTTCTCTGAAGGACACTTCCTAATGGCTCCAAGACAGTGCCTACCCAGACAAAGAATTTTCTTTTATCCTTACGGCATTTCAAGTCTTTGGGGTTTTTTTTGCTGAGTGACTAAGGATGAAAATAGGTCATGAAATCCTGAGACAGAAGCTGCAAGTTCTTGCCAGCTATCTGTGACATTATTTCCAGATGTTCCTGCTCATAGCCATCATGGCCCACTGCAGGAATCCTGGCAAAGGGGCTGTCACTTTGATCTCTTTGTACCAGCTCCCGTGTACCCGCCATCTCTGCTCCTGACTTTCCTGGCTAGACTGCATATTGCCCTTGTCTGCAAAATCTATTACAATACAGAGACGTTCCTGTGCTTAACCAAGGGTCTTCATTTTCCATTCATTAAAAGTTTAAGTGACAATTCCCGGGCATCTTAAACAATAGCCATTTGTATGGAGGCTTGAGCTAAAACCATATTTGCATCCTTGAAGGGCATTCTCACTGAACAAAGCAGTATGGGGTCTCACACCTGGAGAGACAGGAAGATCCCGAGCCTCTCACCGCACTTTTGTCAGATCTGATCCCACTGTTCTGCTGCCAGCAGGCTGACGTGGCACTTCACATCCAAACGTGGGAGGCTTAATGAGGAACGGGCATTGCTTGCCTGCTGCGGGACAGACGATTTGCTCCTCTCTTAACCTAGCATGGCTGAAAGACAGCAGAAGTACAAAAAGTATAAAAAACAGAACCAAGAATGGTAATCTCTGCCACCAGCACCTCACTGCAAGGAGAGGACAGCCACAACACGGCTCTTGGTGTCGCCAGCTGACAGTTCTCCTGAAAAGTCCTTTGCTGCAGTGCTGTAAAGCTCCCCCACAGGCAGCATGGGCACTGGCACGGGCTCTAGGAGGGGAAGGTGGGTGGGCTCATACACCCCCTGCCCTCTTCACAAAGTGCTCGGAGGTGCGCTTGAACATACCCCGCCGCAGGACATCCGATGAGTGTGGTCCCTGAGCGCGAGACCCCTCTGGGGGTCTTGCTGCCTGGGAGGTGACCATGCATTCCAACGCAGGGGCGTCTGAAGGGCTGGGGGCTTTCCTTCCTCCCCGGGAGGCATCACCACCAGCGGATGTCGCCGACAAGAAGCTGAGTCTCCCAGGGCTCAGAGGCCAGCAGAGGGGATTCCTGTCCCCTCCGGTGACTCCGGGGTGCTCAGGGCACTTGTGCCTTGATGGGGGCCGGAGCATGGCAGATGCCAGCCCACAGCAATGAGGTGGGCAGTGGAGGGGTCACTTCAGCCCCCTCAGGGCGCAGGACATGACGGGCTGCTCCAGAAAGCCAGGCTTTCCAGAGAGCTGCGTGGGGAGCGGCTGGTGACCCACAGCAGGAGAGGAGCGTGGGGCTGAGGGACGCACCGTGCTGAATGGGACGAGCAGCCTGGCTGGGCAAGGGCTGCTGGATGAGCCCGGCAATTACAGAAAGCTGCTTTTAGAGCACTCCTTCTTCGCAAGGCCACTCCGTGATGCAACACGCTCAAGTGCAAGAACACTCGCCGTGCTGTGAAATACTCGTGCATGAAAGCGTGGCCACTTTGTGCTGCCGGAGCTGAGCGTGCAGGCGTCTCCCAAAAGTGGGGGTCGAGTAAATACTGGATGCAGGCTGCTGGTTGACTAAATTCTGCCTTCCTCTGCCTATCGTCTGTGATTAGTTCCTCATTTTATTTATCCACAACTATTGCCTGAATTGTGGAAAGTTCTGTGAGTACTGTTTCTCAAATTTAAGATTGAAATGTATGGTATTGGGACACAGAAATAAAGTGGCATTGCACCCATTCTCCTGAGTTCAGAATTGATGTTAATGTTTATCATAAGGAATACATTGCTGTGGTGGGTTTACCATGGCCAGCAGCTCAGCATCCACCCAGCTGCTCACTCACTCCCCCACAACAGGTCGGGGAAGAGAATAGAAAGAGCAAAAGTGAGAAAACTCATGAGTCAAGATAAAAACAGTTTACTGGGTGAAGGAAAGTGGAAAACAAAACCAAAAACAAGTGATGCAAAGGCAACGGCTCACCACCTCCCACAAGTAGACTGATGGCACCCAGACAGTCCCCGAGCAACGGCTGCTTTGGAAAACCTCCCTTCCCTCAGTTCTATTGCTGAGCACGATGCTGTATGGTACAGATACCCCTTGGGTCAGGCATCCGGCTGCGTCCCCCACCACCCTCCCGCCCACCCCCAGCCTGCTCGCTGGGGTCAGAGAGAGAAGCAGAGAAAGCCTCGATGCTGCACAAGCCTCCTCAGCGAGAGCTGAACACTGGCGTGTTACCAACACTGTTTTAGCCACAAATCCAAGGCACAGCACCATACTGTGAAGAAAATTAACTCCATCCCAGCCAGAGCTGGTACAAGCATCATTAGTAAAACACTAGGAATTCAGAAAGGATGAGGGCAGAAGTTCTGGACACATGTACCGTTATTTGTTTAATGTTAATTAAAATTTGCAATACCTCAGCTGCTAAAACACTGTTAAAACTAAGACAGAGAATACAGGAGCTCAGTCCAAACACACGCTCATGTCAAAGCAAATGGCCTTCCCTTACCATTGTTTCACAAACCCAGTGCTTGGGTGTTCGGGCACTGTGGCAGCACTGGCCAGCACAAGTAGGACATGTGTGATGATGATCCAAGTAGATTTCTCACAACTCAAGGCTACACAAGAGGTTTGGCTCTGGTCATGCAGAGCCGACGGCAGTCCCAAGTGCACGCGTGCACTTGGAGGAGCACAGAGCTGCTGCCCTGAGGTGGCAGATGGAGACAAGGGTGAGCTTGCAGAAACGTCAGTGGCATCACGAATAAACCCCCAAGAATGCCTATGCGTATGTATATCCTATCCAAACGCAGATGCATTTATGTGTAACTCACTAAGAACAAACAGTTCATCAGTCATTAGCTATAGCTCTTCTTAATGAGAGTTCTTTGACGCCAGTAGCAGTCAGCAAAACTAATCCTGCAGCTGGTGGCACTTGGAGGTGGGTGCGTGCACGTCCGGACACAGGCGGGACGGGCTCCAGCGCAGGTGCCCGCTCCC
>NW_010527269.1:0-4245 GCF_000687285.1 Phaethon lepturus
GGCGCCCGCCCTGCCCCGCTTCCCTGCCCCTGGCACTCAAGGCTACACGCGGATGCAGAAGCGTTGCAACACCTGGGATGCCAGCGGTTCTGCTGCAGCCGGGGTTTGGCTTTTTTTTTTTTTTTTTTTTGACAAGGTTATGAAAAACCTACGTTCAGGCTTGACGCAGCGTGGAGGTAACGGGAACGCGGCGGAGACCGGGGTGTGGCTGCGGCCTCCAACCCACGCGGTCCACGCTGCCCTCACAGCTGGGGATGCACCACGCGTTTTGGGGGGCTGCTGTGCCTCCCGCTCAGCCCCCCAGGGTCTTCCATGTCGCTGTCACGTCCACGCAGCCACGGCAGGCCGGTGGGTCAGAGCCATTAGCAAATGCACCCTGCAGTAACTCTACTCTCCCTCCAGCGTTTCCTTTCGCAAACCAGCTGTTGGAGATGGAAGCACGAGGTGATGTTCCACCACCAGGCTCTGACACAGCTCCCGTGGGTCATGTTTAGCTTGGACAGTTTTCCTTCATGTGTTGGTCCTGAAAACTAAGTGCCCCATAGTTAAAATTTCTTTGCTAACTTAGTTTCCTCCTTTCTGTTCTCATTACATTTTATAAGCCTTGATTTCTACAGCATTTGCACACCAACTGTTTCCCATTTATGGGCAAAATGCTGTAAATATGTGGGTCCACAGCTAGTATTAAGGCTGTTGGATGATGTGTAAATAATAAGTTAATAGCAAAAATTACTTTAGAATTTTAATTTGAAATGTTTTGTGAGTCTTTAAAGACATTTTCAATTCAGGACATAATACCTTGTGACAGAGACATTCCTCCTCTGAAAGAGAAAGGAGGAAATATGAAATCTGAGATTGAGATAACTCCAGTTTACTTTGGCAGAGAGCAACAGACTGGATCTCGAGCTAATTAGTGCTGATGCCATCACATGTTATAATGGTTTTACTGCGAGTCTCTCGATTTGCATATGTATAAGATAGATACACGTGTGCTGCACCGCAGTCTTTACACTTATGTTATACATATTTGCACTCCACCACAAAGTAATTTTCTAATTCTTGTTTCTGTTTAGAAATTACAAAAACAGCGAGATCAGCCAAGCCATATCTCCCACTCTGGCACCAGCTATCAGACACTCATTTGCAAACATACGAAAATATCATTCATTATAACTCAGAATCATTACAGCAACATATGCAATTCTATTTCTTCTGTTCCTGCCACTGGTGACAAGCGCATTTAGCAGATCTCCTTTGTTACATGAGATACCGACAGACTGGAAATGGCTTTTATTCGTGGAGCCACATTACTGCACTAAGTAACTTGAGAGACTCTCTGAATATTATAAACATCCTGGCTGAGGGAGCATGGACAGACTAACCAGAAGGCAATGTGCTCAAGATCAGTGTTGAGCAGCAAATTTCATTGACAGCTGTCAAGTTTGAATTGTGAGCTACAATTTACTGTAAAAAATTACTAATTCTGTATGCTACAGGCATGCTGGAAGTACCGCAAATGACGGAGGGGCAGCAGGGATCTCCTCCCAGCCTTGGTTCCCCCCAAAGCAACTACTTTAGAGACCCTTTTGGGAACCTGTGGGTCAAGCCAGGGTGTAAGAAGGGTTTGACTGACTTACTGTGTCTCCTCACTCACTGGTACTCTGCTCAGGGAGCTGCGTAAGGATTGTGTGGGGTCCTCTGACAGACCATAACATAAACAAAATAATTCAACTTCTGCGGCGCTAATTTGCTTTTGGTTTAGAGGCAAGAGCAAAGAGGGCTAGATCGGCCTGTAAAGAAGGGACAGGAGACAGACCCAGCACAAAGCAATAACAACAACATATTCTGCAACCAGAAGGAATGTGGGATAATGACTACAAGGAACGATCAAGGAAAGCATCAGGAGCCTGAGGCCGCATGACGTGTCTCCAGCAGCCATGGGAGAGCAGCTCAGAGCCTCCACTGGTATGGACAGCACAGCCCGACAGAGCACAGGGCTGCTCCCTCCCACCAGATACAGCGAAGCCCTTTGAAACCAACACGCACCAAAGGACCTGGTTGCAAAATCAGCCTCTGGACACCTCGGGGAAAGGGACTGCTTTGGGAAGCATCTTGCAGGAGCACGTTCCCCTCTGCATCAGCTCAAGATTGTGTCACAGATGCAAAATTTTATCTTTAAGAAGATGCAATTCCCGACCAAAAGAAGAGATCTGTCCAAAGAGGCTTTATAGGCCTCTCAAATGCTGGTTTGGATCTTTTACTTAATTTCACAAGCCAATAGTTGCAGTGCAAAGTTCCTGCCAGGAGGACTTAAGAACTGACGGGTCCTTGTTAAAGACCAATTCAAACGAGCATCCAGAAGCTCAGACCAGGGCTTCTCCTATCAGGCGAGCAACGGCTCAGCCCTCATCACACTCAAGAAAAAGGCACTCTATTTTCCACCAGGAGCATGTGAGCAGTGCAGCCATGCGAGAGTCTCTTTCCCCATGTCAGCTGGTGAAATCCCTCCAGTGAAATCCCAAACCACATCCACCATCTTCTCCAGAAGTTCCATGAGCTTGAGAGCACGATGACTGGCATGAGGGGTTTAGGTCTTTCCTAGATCAAGGAGGAAAATAAGACAAGCCAAGACAGAGGCCAAGCTGGCAGCACTTTCTGAGTACATTACTTTGAATATGAGAAAAACGCCTTTCTGACTGGGGAAAAAAGAAAAAAATCAACCTCCTCCCTTTGTATTGCTTCTTTCGTATATTCCCTTTCTCTTTTTCACATGAATTGGCATTAACCCTGTCCCTGCTGCTCCTGCCTACCACGTATGTGCCGGCAGCAGCAGTGTGCCTGCAAAACTGACTATATGGAATTGAAACCTCAGCCTGCAGGTGCCCCTGATTTAAACAACTAGCCCTAGAAAAACGGTTTACAGAAAAAAGTAATTCTTTCACCTGGCAGCTTTGAACATTATCACGAATTCCTCACCCTTCTATAAACTTGCCTGGCATGCTGGCAGCTGGCCACCACTCCCCCCAAATGTCTGGATGTAACCCTTCACTCTACCTCTAACAATAACCACCTTAACGCAGTATTCTCTGCCTCTTTGAACCCTTCTAACTAACCTCCTCCCTTATCAAAAACATTTAGGCAAAAGAAATGGAAAACAACTGCAGACTGGAAATCCATCCAAGTTCACTTCTACAGTCAGGGCATCACAGCAGCCCTGTCCTGGGGAAACCCGCATTCCTCGGGGAGCTGAGGATTTGCATACTGCTGGATTTGCATGTGCATGCTGGCATTTGCCAGTACTGCCACGTAAGATGCTGATTGCACTAGCAAGGAAAGGTTGGTACTGCTACACTGCAGTCATTTCAAATCGGTGTCAAAAGCAATGTTCGGGTACTATATCCATTCCTTTTTGCACCTGGCAATTGTGATTCGGCTGGGAACTTCTCATTTGGAAGCCGTATGAAGTAAAAAGCATTGAGACTGTTTAAAGCATCTTTGGAGCAATATTAATGAGAGTAGTATTTTTTGTTAACTGCTCAACACTAGCCAACAAACAACTTTCTCTTCCCAGTTATTTTGCTAGCATTTTGGATATGATGATACACACAAGCTAATTTTACTGAATTACCTTTATTTATGCTGATTATTGTCTTTAAAAAATAATTAAGGCTTAAGCTAGCATAGCTACGCGCAACATAAAGCCCAGGGGGCAGGGAGCATAATATGACTCTATGCAATTTCTTTGGCTTTTCACTTCTGGGGCTGGCCATGGATTTATTGAATCAAGTAGCCATTTCAGGAGCTAAGACTACGCAGAGCCCAAAGCCTGGCTCCTACAGCCGCTCCCCTGTGACAGACAGGCTGCCGAGCAGGTTCCCACAGGTGCATAACTCCCAGGGAGCTTTATTCCCCGTAACTGGGGCAGTTCAAAGAGGTGGATGGAGGCCTGCACGCTGCACGCCCACTCACTTTCAGCGGCCATTAGCATGTCCCCAGTGGAACTCAGTTACCTGCAAACTGGAGGAGGGGAGCTGTGTTCCAGAGATGCTCAGTGATACCTGTTCACGTAAAATAAATAGGAAACAAGGCCAGTGTCTGCTTAGTAGCATCCATCTCTCCCTGCGCGTGCGGTATATCATACAGGTGGCACCAACCTGTATCCCCCCCCCAGATACAGGACATGACAGAGAAACACATTTTAAGGGGCCCAGAAAGTGAAGCATTTCCTGCCATGCTCATCAGTTT
>NW_010527270.1:0-10803 GCF_000687285.1 Phaethon lepturus
GACTTCATGATCTTGAAGGCCCTTTCCAACCCTAATGATTTTATGATTCTGTGATTCTGTAATGATTGCCTGCAACTGCCTATGCCTCTGGAAGGGAATGGTAACGCGTCTCTCCGTGTTGAGGGCAGAGCCCACATGTTGTGTCACCCTTTGATGAGCTCTTCTCTAGATCTGTAGTGAAAAGAGGAATTTATTTTTCTCACAGATAACTCTCTTCAGTCAGAAATCACTTCAGACCTCTATCTTAGTACCCAGGATTTTATTTTTCTTTCTGCAGTACAAAGCATTAAACTCCTTCAACATCAGTTGAAGATTTCATTGTGGAGAGGGAGCCAGTTTAAAACTTACTTTATATTTCCATTTGAGACTGTTCTAAGGGCGTCAATGAACACGGTCCATAAAAGAGCACTGAATTAGATGGCTTCCTACACAGAACAACATTGCCATCAAAGGAACTTACAAGGGCTGTGGGAACTGTAGTGGTTTGTGGGGAAAAACCCTTTTCCCTTCCAAAATGCTCACATTTAGCAAACAAAAAACTCTGCTAGAAAGACATGTACAAGCTCGTAACTTGGAGAAGATCTATTATGTAACTTTACTGAAAGTGCCAGAAGCTCAGGGGAAGGCTGAAACATTGAACCCTCCACGTTCCTCCAATTCCAGAGCTTGAACTTTTATAATTTAGTTCCAATAGAAGCAGATACTTTACACAATGCTTATGCTTACTGCTTGAGCTTTGCAGAAACAAATACTAACAGTCCACAATTTGAAATGTTGTTTGGCCACTTGAGATATTTATTTTCTTGTTCTGTAACTTTATTTTTCATTTAGCTTTTATATTTTTAAATTAATTGCTCTGAATATTTTATGTCAACTTTTTATCACATTTAGTTGCATTTTTTCCCTTCCTTTTATTTGGTTTCTTCTAATGCAGTTTTGTGGTTGTTCTGTCATTTTTTTTGCATTATTTGAAGAAAAAGTGAAACATATGGAAAGAACCACTTTTTTCCCTCTCTCATAATCCATTAAATATTAACTTTTGAAGAGCATCAAAGCACTCTGTTGAACAGCAGTTTCATGTCAAAAAAGAAAGATCACTAGGCCCAAATTCACCTTAATTTTGGAAATCAGATAATGGTACAAAAAAAGGGTTGTTATCCATTCCAGCACTCTGTATGTATTTGTGCATGGGCAAAAAGGAACAAATCTTTCCCAGGCAAGTTTTGTTGTCTCCTGGGTACACTGTGTAAAGGGTAGTGGCTAAAATGGAATATATTTATCTATGGAACCTTCACAAAGAAGAGGTCAAAAGGAATTGTCACAAGTTGATGAAAATCAGTCCTTTGCTAACAAATTCTTCACTCTACAGATATACTGCTTCTTTTCCTGTTTTGTGTGGAATACCTGAATATTATCCAATGATCTTGAAGAAGATGCAACTTTTTTTGTCAAAGAGGAAGAAATGAGGCTTCTTGTATATCTTCTACGTTGTAAGGTTTTTGAACAGAATCGCTGTACAGTAGAAAATGAGTGCATGTGTTTTAAATGGAAACAGGCAACTTAATGCAAATGCAAGATGCAAAATAGGACTTGCAAATATACATCCAAAATTATTATACTGTGAACCCAGTGAGGACACTAAATTCAAGCATGAGGAAGGTATAATAACTCTGCCTTATGAGAAGGAAATAATGATTATACTGAACAGTTCAGGAGCCATTTCAACACAGTATAAGTGTTATCTTACCGAGGTAAACCCAGCCAAGGTCACAATGGAGGATGTGAGGACCAGATGTCAGCTTACATGTAAAGATGCCTCAACATAACAGCTCTTCTGTGATGCTCAGGAATATAGTTTGTAACATACAAGAGACAGCTCTTTCCTAAGATTAGGTTAAGTAATGTATGATTAATATTTCCTTTTCTTATCCCTTGTCTGGCCCTACGGGGGGGGGATTTATGTATATACGTAATCTGAATTTACAGATTACATATATATATGCACAGTGACTACTGCAAAAAACCACACTACTCCTGGCTGAATTTCTCCATGCAACTATAATTAATTTAAGTAATTTCAAGTTGTGTTTCAGCTCAAATATTTGCCCTGTATGGCGCCCTCAACCCATTTTGTTTTTTGTCTCTTTTGAAATGGACTTTTCCCACTCCATTAGATATTAATGAAACTGTTTCAGTACGTGCATGGATGAGGATATGGCTGACTTGGTATGTTAACATACAACTTCTCACTGCTCCATAACTCAAATACATTCAAGAGGTGAACAGAAAGTGAACACTGAACTGCTACCAATTTCTTGAGCTTCTGGTACAGCAATTTCATTTAGCCTAATTTTTACAAGTGTGAAATAGAACCAGCTGCTTTTTAAGAAGATAAATTGAATTCAGGCAATATACGGCCTGATCCAAAGCTACCAATAAAAAGATTCCTCATGGCGATTCTAGTTGTGACCCAGTCTGAGGCCAGAGCACAGTCTGCAGCTATTTATGTTCAAATATTTCTGATCTGTCCTGTCTCCCTGAAAGCATCAGAACTCAAATAATTCTTGAATTTAACTTACGAGTTGCAATGTTTTAAAAAGCTGTGATCATGACGCCTATGAACAGGCTTTTGTATGTAGGCTTTCTGAGCTCGTAAGACTTCATAGTAGTTTTCATGAATGATTATTTTGTAAAATAACCCTCCCTTTATTTTATTTTTAACAGCTCTCTTTAATTTTTTATTCCACTTGTTTCTTCATCATTGCAGTGAGTTATAGATAATATTATTAATATTTTCCCTAATGGTTGATATTTAAGAAAAAAAAAACCCTACAGGTTCCTTTCTGAGGCAGCATGTGCCATTAAAATATCATTCTTATTGTAAGTTATACTCTAATTAAACAAACAACCCAAGTGGAAAGAAAAAACAGGGCATACAACCCCTCCTTATTTTGCTGAGTATTTGTTTATACAAGTGGCACCACTGAAACCAGCAGGACTATGCAAGTGCACAAAGCACATGAATGAACACTGTTAAAAGTGAACATTTACCGCCTACAAGCTCTCAAATTTCTTGTGTAACATGTCAGGATTTCTCCTTCTGAACACCCCATAGAGTGACATAGAAAAGGGTTGCTCCATCCATACTCACAGTTGGGAAGCAGCTTAAATCTCTTAAACCAAGCCACAGGCTTTCCACACTTGGTTTTAGCAGGTACAGCAGCTTCCTGCAGTGCTGCGGGAGGGCTGCAGTCACCAGGCAGGTGCTGGCTATGCCTGCCTGCAGGGATCACAGGGGAGAGACAGGGGAGAAACAAGGAGTACAAGGGGTCCTGAGGGGATGACTCAGGGCTTATCAACACAAAAATGCTTCAGAGAGTCAAGGAGTATGAGATAATGACGTATATAACTTGTAAGCCTGTGCTGAACCAGCTCAGCTCCTTGTTTATGACAGAGATGAGAGAAATGGCAATTCATAATGCTTTCTTTCCTGAAGTTGTTCACTGCAGTGTTGTTTTGCTTTTATTTGGAAGTTTTATACCAGAGCAGATAGAAATAGCAAGGAGGGAAGCGGGATATTTGTGTATCAGATCAAATACTCCAGGTAACTAAAAAAAGTCCTTAGGAAACCTTCATTACAAATTAGAAACATAGAATCATAGAACCCATAGTTTGGGTTGGAAGGGACCATTAAAGGTCATGTAGTCCAATCCCCATGTCATGGTCAGGACATCTTTCACTAGATCAGATCTCTCAAAACCCTGACCAACCTGGCCTTGAACACTTCCAGGGATGGGGCATCCACAACTTCTCTGGGAAGCCTGTTTTACCTTCATAGTAAAGAATTTCTTCCTTATATCTAATCTTATATCTACCCTCTTTCAGTTTATTTATTTATTGGTATTTACACACTAAGATACAGGTATCTATCATATATGCTTTGTTGCAGTAGTCTGTGGGGCATATAGTCTTATACTAAATTCATGTGGCTATTAGAAATTAGGCATGTTGTCCGTGTGTGGAATGTCTGGCAGGAACAATAATTAATCATTGTCAATTTTAGATGTAGTTATTGTACACTGTATTTGGAGGAACTGTTTTTTCAAGCTTTTTTTTAAAAGTTCTTTTTAGATAAAAACAGATCGGAGGGAAAGATGCAGTGCATAACATCTGTAACAGGAAATGTTCTGTAGCAAACTAAACCCCTTTGAAGAAATTTATTTGCAAATTTGGTAATTTTTGCAGTGGCAAATAGCTTCTTGAGATTATATATGTTTCAAAATGTTTTGGGTATAATTGTTGTCATTTAGTATTATTGGTAACTAAAACAAACCATTTATGTATAGAATATTAGTAATGAAAAAAATAGGTATCTTTCTGTCAGAAATAAGCTCATTTTCCTTTCAAATGTAGAAAAGTGACTACATTAGAAAGACAAGCCAGTGGGGAGTATTTAAACTACATTCTAGCAATTCTTAATATATTAAGAAAAGTTAAAACTAAAATATTATTATACAAAAAACCAAGTAGTTTTAAGCTTGTTTTATTAAATGAGAGTAGGGCTGGTTAAAAGTTTCATAAAATGGCCACAGAAAAATTGGATTCAAAACTGGGTTTTAGCCTTGTTCTAAGAGTGCTCCAAGAAGAAAGGCAATACTAACCCAGGTGCAGCTGCACCAATAGTTATTAGCTATGATCAGGTGTTACTGGAGCTATGGGGTTTTTAAGTCATGGAAAGAGAACAACTTTGAGAGAGAAAACCAGTAACAAAAGCGTGTCTTGCATCTCAAAGAAAGTGATCAGAAGGAAAGATTTACAACTAGTCTCCTTCTGCTGCTGTCTTGCACTTTACTAACACTCAGTTTATGTTTCTCTCATCTTTTTTAAGTAAGCAGGAAGCGTTAGGAGCAAGAAAACCTCTAATCGTTTGCAGCAAGCACTGCTCCTGCAACACAATGGCATCATGCACTTTAAAATCAAGAGCAGAGCAATAGTTTAACAAAGCTCTGCTTAATAATTGTTTATTTTTCCCTGTAGGATTTAATTAGAATATTGACATGCTGTTGTAACTTGTGATGCCAATAACTTGTCTGTCTAAAAGCCAAAGTGATTTAAGTTTTCACCAGATTAGCCAAACTTCTTGATCCTGTGAACTTACTGGTAAAATCCTGGTATGATTGAAAACTACAGGACAAATGTTGAATATTTCAAAGAGCATAGGATTGCAGAGGTTTTGGTATAGCACACAAGCAAAGAGAATGGTAGCTCCTTGAGGTCCCTTTGCTCAGCTGTGGAACAGAGGAATAAGAGCATTGCTGAGCCCCTGGGCAATGAGGTAAGACCAGGCTTAGCACTGTAATAACTACTTAGCCTTGCTAACCATCATGTTTACATCGCTTGTCATGGAGAGCAGTGCTTGAATCATGTGCAAGCTATGATCTTGAACAAACAGAAGTAACTTTTGTCCTTTGTTTTCACCTTCTTTCCACTTTCATTTTTCTTCTTTCTTTAACAGTTGCAGTTTAATTAAGATTGGATTTTTTTTTTTTTTTTTTTAGCCAGTGTGCCCCAATGGCATTGTTAAGATTTCTGTGGAATTAAAGCAGGAAGAGTCATATCCCTGAATGGTCATTAAGAGAAACAATTGCTACTGGGTAGCTTCTCAATTCTTGTTTCTATATATGCTAATATTTTTTTTTAATAAAATTACTTGGCAATCACTGTAAAATGGTATTTGTATACCATACCATTATGAGAACTTTTTCTTGCATAAATAATGTAGCCCTAGTTTAGTAAACTTTGAGGCTGTGAATGCTTTCTGAGGATGTGAACCTCCATGGCAATTAGTGATTAAGTTACAGTGAACCAAGGCTACTTTGCTCTTGAATGAGATTGATTAATGTGCCTTAACAGTGACATCACTCCTGTAGTTTCTTTGTCTTAACTTTTCCAAGTATATCAATGTTAGACATGGCATACGTTTAAGACCTTCATTATTTTAGTGTGAATAATATATCCAAATCAAAGGAAAAGGAATTTCAGTATGAATTTGTGTTCTGCTGAGAAACAGGAGGGTACTTGGACTTTGAAAATAATAGAATATGTTTTAAAATATGGTTTGGCCCTGGAAACACTTCAGACATGTCACTGCTATACTGGCACTGTATATCTTACAGCTTCTCTCTTTAGTACCTTTATGATTTTCATGGCCATAGCAAGAATTATCATCTCTTTTCTGTTCTCACTCCCTGTGGCAGATTTTGCCACCTCCTGATGGCATTCTGCATCCTTTACTTTCCAAAAACTTGAGCAGGATGTAACAGCGGGGGGAAAAAGGTTGTTGCATCAGGTAGGTGATTTGACTCCATAGTCAAAACCCCATGACACAGACCAAGATGCTGCCTAATTTTTTTTAGACATTGTACAATAAAGACTAAGCATTGGCACTGCCCCACAATACTTGTAGTCCAAGTAGTAAGGGAAGAGGCAACAGATGGGTACAGGCAGGCAAAGAAGTACAAGAGGTAATAATGGTTAGTGCACTAGCTAAAATAAAATTAACAAGCTAATGAGTTTCAATGCCATTTTTAGAACATCAGAGCTTCGTGTGTGTGAGAGGGGGTCACCCTCCTCAGGACTGCCACCCCCGAGTCGCAGGAAACCATGAAAGTAGCAGGTTCACAGTCCCAGTTGCACTTTGGGTCTGCAAAGCTCCTGCTCATCCACTGGCTGTTTCCTACTATCCCTGACGAAAACTCAGGTTTGGTTGTTTGTATTTCAGCCTGCTTTCAAAAGAAATGCAGCAGCTGCTATGGTTGTAACATTTGATGGTAACAGAAATTTCTCTGAAAAAAGGCAGGGCTTGTACTCACAGCATTGCCCCCATCTGCTGTGCTATGTCCAGACACTGGAGTTATACTTTGCACATTTTAAGAATATTGAATTAAAGCAGTTACAAATTTTGTAAAAAAGTAGTTACAATTTTTTAAAAAACTCTTATGCCAAGAAAGTGTAACAGTAATCATATTAACTAACCTATTCCATGTTAAAAGATATACATGCAGTTAACTGCAGTATGAAATAGTTCACAAGCATAACTGAACTACAACTGCGTCCCAGCACACAGTAATTATTTTACCTATATTTTATATAGGTATAAAAAACACATATTTTACCTAAATTTGCAATTACATGTTCAGTTATGTATTGTGGATACTTTTATGGACTTCACTTTTTTGTAAGATTACCAGTGTTTTGAATCAAATGCTGAGGGCTAAGCATTTTTAAAACGTTTAAAGGATTAGCAAGGATCCCAAACTCACTTATTAAGTTAGTCATATGTAAAATAACTTTCATTTTAACTGAAAAATTATGCACGAATGTATTTCCTGTGCTCTGTGCTTAACTAATTGAGAAGTTTTGATGTAAGTGTACATGTCAGCAGTGTAATGGTTGCTCTGTTAGTTGTTAAGACATTGTTATATAGCCTTTACAAACACTGGACATTTCTGGTTTATGTGTATGTGTATGTTCTTCATTGTTAAAGATCTTGGTAAACAGATAACATTGTTATTACCTTAAATTACCCAAATGCTAATTATTTTCAAGTGGATGTTGTTGGTGTTGCAGGAGATATTACTGTTACTGTAAATGTGGTTAGACAGGGAAAAAGAGTGGAATACCATATTTAAAAAGGAAATAGAAAAGTAAAAACAATCAAAATGTGGAATGTGCAAAGGATGAGATGTAAAAAGCCAGAGAAGCTAGCAGAAGCTGTTATTATAAAACAGCATCTACACTCTTCCATACTAACAGTATCTAACTAAAACCTGGAAACTACACAACATGTTGGATTGCAACATTTGTAGTTGTTGTTTCTTCTGTGTCTTTTTCGACTGTATGAATTCTGATGTGAATTTCGGTAATAAAGCAAATGGGTCATAAAGCAAACTGTATGAAAGACCTTGATGCACATTTAAGTACATTTGAAAATCTTCAAGGAATTTAGGAGGATGATTTTATATTAACTAATGAATTTCCAGAAAGACCAGCCCAGGGCTGTCAAACAACAAGGATGTCAATCCAGAATTAAGAGAATAAGTAGATCTTCACAGGCAAATATGCAGAGCACTTTGCTGGTGTTATTGCACTCTGTTAATGCCTTTTACCTTACCCATCACTTGGCTGGTTCACATTCATGCTAGCAGAGACACAAATCAGTAAAATTAACTAAATGCTGAACGTTTTATTTTAAGAAGCCCTTTTGTTGTGTTTAAACAGCATAGGAATGGAATAGCTATTTTTGCCCTGAACCAGGGCCATCTTGTACAATGTCCTCAGAAAGCACACTCAAAGGAGAAGAGAGTGAGGAGATAGCCCCAAGGATTAACATGACAACATAGAGGCTTTATTTGTAAATTAAAGCCATTGCACTTTGGATGAGTTGGTTTTGTGCTGGGATATGTTACCTAACCTGCCCTGGTGGACAAGAGATTTTAGCAACTGGGTTAAATGAAAGTATAGGAACAGGGGCTGAGTCAGGAGTTGTATTTGCCCTTTTTTGTAGCTTATTGGGAGAGTTCAGACTTAGTTATGGTGAATGGGAAACAATAGACTTGTTAGTACTGCTTTTCTAGCAATTGCTCTTTTATCTATAGAGTGAAGGTTTGTTGAGGGGAAGGGGAGTACATAATGCTTAATGTAACTTACAGTTTGCAAGCTAAGTTTTACCCTATGTCAAGTATACCTAGGCCATGTAATGTTTGACATTTATAGTCTGCATGTTGGAGATAAATGCATTAGGTTCCTGCAGTGGGCTGTGGGCCTCTGCCAACAGATGAAGGAATCTAAATATTTAAAAGGATCATTGTTCCATACTCGCTCGAGTTTCAGGATCTGCACAAGAATTTTTATTCTCTCTGTTTCTGTGCTTCTTTCAACTATCTCCCTTTATCATCACAGGTGGGTAGGGATCTTTAAGGCAGATTAAACTGTTAGACATTAAAACTTTGCTAATATTGATAGAAGCTGGACACTTACCTGGGCCACACAGAATGGTATAGAGAAGCTTAGCCTGACTCTGTGGATGCTAGCTTCTCACAGGGAGCAGTAAGACCAAGTCATGGAGCTACTGGGATGCAAGTTATTAACTCCTGTCTTTCAGTACTTAGTAAAACTCATGCAAGGTTTATCAGTTTGGCTGTGGGACACTACCAGTGCAAAAATTGTCTTTGAAACCAATCGAGCTGAGAAGATCCCAGCTGTAAAGAGGAAAAGCAATTGTTCTTTGTACTCCTGGAGTGCTCATGGGGGAACCTCATGAATGAGGTGCTTTGCCATACCTACACTGGGTGAGTACATAGGCATTGAAAGTGTCCCAGGGTTCTCTACAAGAGTTGACAGCACCAGACTGATGCCCATTTGTCTGAATCTTTGCCATTTTTATTTCAACTACCACTTTACTGGTAACACTTCAGGGCTTGTTTGAATTTGTGCTCTGGGTCACAATCATGCTATAAAAGAGGATAAAGAGAATTTGAAGATGTCTTATGTAATATCTCTGTCTTTTTGCTTCTTTACAGCATTTTGTTTGCAGACATTGTGGGGTTCACTAGTTTGGCATCACAGTGTACTGCCCAAGAGCTGGTGAAGCTGCTGAATGAGCTCTTTGGCAAATTTGATGAATTAGCTACAGTAAGTACAATATTCTTATTTCAATTTAATTTAAATTCCCTTATGAAAAAAGATGCATGACTTACACATGTTAGAAATCAGTAATAGACTGATTTATCCCTGTGTGTTCTGAATTTCTAAAGCTTCTGTTTTATATTAATATTCTGGAGACAAAAGAGTCTATTTTAATTGTTTAGGAAAGAAGCTTAAGTTGCTATTTTTAAATATACTTTTCTTCCCCCTGCTTGGAGGCCATCAACATTCTTCATTGGTTTTGTTTGCACAAAATAGAGGAAATATTTCAATATTTACATTTCTACCCTGCATGGAAAAAACAGGATAATGGAAAATATGAATACTGCCAGTACAGCATAAAACTACTTTCTATGATAATAAGATTAAAACTAGTTCTTCACAGAGAGCACTCCTTGTTACAGAAATGATGGTAGCTTTTCAAAGAGGCTATTGTAGGCAAAATAGGATCCATATCATAACTGATGTTTATATTTTGGTTCTTGCCCTTACAGTGTGCCCAATTCCCCAAGGAAAAGAAAATGAGAGAAATGTTCCTTGCCTATAACTCCTAGCAGTCTAATGGTACCACAAGCATTTGACAAGAAATAAGAGGAATGAATGTGCCTGAAAAAGTCACACATCTTGTTTCAAATTACATTTAACAATATGCTGAAAATGTGTTTTTTCCCTTGAACAAAGCAAAGCTTCATCAAATCTATCTTGTTTGCCAGCCATATCCTCAGAGCCTTCATTGCTGAGACGTATCACCTCCACATAAATTATGCTTCTCCAGTATCTAGCTATCTTGTCTTCAGAGTCTGTGCAGTAGCCTAGAGAACATATTTCTTCAGGTCCCTCAACATAAACAGAACCCACATTTTTTCAGTCCAAACTCTCTTCTCCTTGATGTAATCTTCCACATGAGAGATCTGAAGCCTGTGGACACTTTGCATCTACAACTCCCTCTTCATAAATAGCTCTCAAAAACCCCAAGGAGAAGGAAATCTGCTCCACAAGATGTCATGGTTGAGGAGGATTAAAGTTAAATATGTTACTGTTTGATCAAGTACTATGTCCTGATTTGCACTAGATGTTCAAGTCATAACAGAAAAGAGC
>NW_010527270.1:10834-16336 GCF_000687285.1 Phaethon lepturus
GTGTTCCTTTTTTCCAAGAAATACAGAAGATTAACTTAAACACTGAGTAGACAACCAATGGAGGTGCATTTTTTTGGTATGGATTTGTAAGACACTCATAAGCCTTTGTGTATCCAGTTCATTACTGGAACTACTGGCAGTGCCTCGTAGAGACCAGAGGAGAGGGGCCTTAGAAATACAAGGGCCTGCCATGTAGATGATGATTGGCAAGAGCATAAATGGCTGACAAAGTTTAAATAGTCTCCTTAATTTAATTTCATTACTGAATTTCATCCTCCAAATGTCAGCCAGCCATCTAATAAGCTCTTTCAAAACTTACAATGCTGTCATTTGTGGAGTCATCCATGAAACACAAGGCAACATAGTAACATGGGAGTACTGTGACTTGCACCTTGAGTACTGTGTTCAGTTTTGGGCCCCTCACTACAAGAAGGACACTGAGGTGCTGGAGCATGTCCAAAGAAGGGCAACAAAGCTGGCTGAGGGAACTGGGGTTGTTCAGTCTGGAGAAGAGGAGGCTGAGGGGAGACCCTATTGCTCTCTACAACTACCTGAAAGGGGGTTGTGGTGTGGTGAGTGTTGGTCTCTTCTCCCAAATAACTAGTGATAGGACGAGAGGAAATGGCCTCAAGTTGCGACAAGGGAGGTTTAGATTGGATATTAGGAAAAATTTCTTCACTGAGAGGGTGGTCAAGCATTGGAACAGGCTGCCCAGGGAGGTGGTGGAGTCACCATCATTGGAAGTGTTCAAAAAATGTGTGGATGTGGCGCTTCAGGACATGGTTTAGTGGGCATGGTTGTGTTGGGTTAACAGTTGGACTTGATGATCTCGAAGGTCCTTTCCAACCTTAGTGATTCTGTGATAACACAAGATCACACATGTGCACACAGAAATGCACATGCCTATGACATGTGACTGAAGCCAGGGAGATGGCTACTGCACCATGCTTTCTCCCTTAGCAGTGGCCAGGTGCAGCCAACTGGAGGTGTCAGTGACATCTGAAGCCAGGGTACCAGGCAGATACCAGCTTTTGGTCCGAGGCCAGTTGTTTGTCAGGGAAGAAACAAATCAGAGATAGCAGAGGAGCTAAAAAGCCTTAGCTTTTCTGTTCAGTCTGCATGCATTCTTTTTCCAGATTTGAAAATAAATCTCATGGTTTCTTTCAATTATGTGAGGAAGATTCATTATTTACTTGTCCTTCTAGTTCAGACTGTTCTGCATCGGGGTGTAATTAGGGACAAGAATGTATGATCTATCTTTGGCACCTTCTGATGTGATAAAGGGAGACTTGTTATTGTGTCTCCTGCAGTCAGAAGAAATGTGCTGAGAAGTGTAATTTTTCAGAAGGATTCTGATCTTTTGGTTAAAACAACTTACAGATATTCATTATTAGGTCAAAACAGAGGACTGGGCTGATTTTAAAACAGTGCTGTGCTTTAGTATTCAGAATGATGGTGGAAACTGCAGGGACTTTCAAGAAAAATGTAATAGTGATAGGTATGTTCCCTGTGACTACTAAAGTGTGATCTGTGAACATGCACACTGTATACTGCTGCTTCTTAGGAAGCAATGTCAACTGGAAGGGGAAGTTTATGACAACCCTTGTTAAAACAATTGTCCTGTCTTAAAACTTAAAAAAAAAATCCCTGTCACCACTGTGGGAGTGTAGTATGTATAAGGCAGCATATATCTGCTGGGAGTCTCATGATGACCAGTCTTGGCATTTGGGCACATTTCACACATTGCAGGAATAGTGACTCTTTGCATTTTTAACCAGAACCAGGTGCTTCAGACGAACATTAAAAATTCTTGTTGAGAGATCTGGGACAATTTAATTCTAAAATTTGTCCTTCTGACACTTAGAAGCTGGTTTATGCTTTTTAGTGTTAGATCTTTCTCTCTTCCTATATGCTGTTTGTTTGATTTTCTTGGTAAGGCTCTTTTTGAGAGAGTTTGGCTCTTTTTCAAATGCTACCTCTTCTTTTAAATCACAATAGCTTCAAATACAGTTACATCTCATGACAGGGAGTTCTGAAGGCAGGTTTCAATTTACTGTCACTCAACTCCTTTGAAAGTTTGCTTGTGCATTCCGTTAATAGAGGGGGGAGAAAATTCCTGACCCTTGTATTCCCTATTAGAAATTATTTGTACTTTTATCATGTCCTTTCTTTTTTATTCACCACTAGATAAAATATGTTTTTCAAATGCTTATCTTGTACAGGTTATTTTACCTTGTAAATCACTGAGTCTTTGAACTCTGTTAGGAGAAGAGGTGATCTGAATACAGTACTTAAAATTATGGCATGTTTTCTGTTTTCACAATAACACTGTTTGGTTTCTTAAAGAAACAATCTTAGGTAGTCTTATTTTATATAGGACTTTGTGGTCCCCTTAATAACTTTTGAGCCTATGGGCCAAATTCAGTCAGTCTGAAGAAAGGAAAATGAGTCTCAAAAATACAAAGCTAAAGAAAAATGAGTGACAATATTAGTATCCTTGTGGGAGTGTAACATCATCTTACATAGACATCAGAGAATCCACATGGAAAGGCATTCTTATGAATGCCTCAGGCTTCCTTTGTATGTCTCGTTACTGAAGTACTTGTAATGTCACAATCTTTAGGAACGCTGATTTTCTATAAGAATTTTGGATAAGTTTGCCCATTCTACAGAGATTCCCTTGGGATTATACACAACAATAGCAAGCCACCTTCCTGAACATATAGTTAAGTTTCTCCTAAGGCCTATGAATAGTTCAAATAGAAAGAATGATTTTGCATTAATTTTCATTGGATTTTATCTGCTGTTCAGGCTTAATTTACTTAGTTCAGGCTGTTACTTCTGAAGTTTCTCAGTTTCTTCCAGTTTTGGTTAAGCAGAGTAGCTTTGTGCAGTCTCAATTTTGCCCTAATGATAAACCATTATATACTATCAGTGAATGCTTTAAACAACTGATCTTTGCATGACATCTTCAGATGCCTTGCAGTTAACCGCCAACACTATAGCTAGCTTCCAGTTTGTCATTCTTCAGCTTACTTGTAAGAGTGACAAATTTTAATGAGATATAATCATTTATTGTTTTTACTTTCCCAAGGAATTCTTGGACACATGACACTTAGGCTGGGTGCCTTGTTGCTTTAATACACTACGTATTTCAGTGCATGTTCTCTTCATGCCTGACCCGATCCAATGTCGGGGGAGGTTTCGATACGATCCCAAGAGTGAGATTAAGACACAAACGAGGTCAAATGCCATATACCCAAGACAACTTTTATTATCAAAAGTAAAAACTTAGTAGCGATAACTTATTATCAAAAGTAAGAAATTAGTAGCAATAGGACAGAATAGAATAAAAAGACAGAAATCAAGCAAACATTTGGGATAGAGTTGCAAGGATAGCCACCACCATGGATACGCAGCAACCTGGGGTCCAAGTTTCTCAATGTTTCGGTGGTGGGCGATCACGCGAAGGCTTATCTTGGCAGTCCCTTTTATTCTCATTCAAGGGCTGCAATTTCCATGACAATGACATGTACTTGCCCGTCTGCATGCGCATACGCTTCAAGACACTCCTCACGGGACTATGATGTGACTATCACATTACTCAATGGTGCATGACTGGGCCTTGTCACCAACCAGAGGTCTCCGTAGCCCTGCTGCCTCTCCCATCGCCAGCCAAAGGAATTCTCGCACACACAAACAATCTTTGAGACAAATGCCCCACGGTTCAGTCTCTCACAATGCTTTAGTTGTGGCATGGATTTACAGTAAATGAGAGAGGTTCTCAAGGCTGCAGTTACCCAAGTAGCATCACTCAGAGTTCCACATGTCCCACTCGGGTACTGTCATGGTCAGAGCTACACTATCTTGTTATACAGTTCAGCTATACCCTAAATATTTTACCTGTAATAAGTCATCTTCATGGAAAGGAGAAGGCATTTCTCCAGCATCCTGCACTGTAATGAAACAGGTTTGGTGTTTAGAGAAGTTTTGATCTTCTTTAGTTCTTTGCTTTGGTAGGTTTTTCTCAGACACGTCCTGCACCTAATCTATGTGGAGGATTAATTATTTGTGTTTACAGATTCAGTTATTTCTCTTTCAACTTCCATGTTACTGCATCTTGGAATTCTAAGACTTTCCATTTACAACTTGATAAGGATAAATGAATCATAAAATGCTTTAGGTTGGAAAAGACCTTTAAGATCATTTAGTCCAACCATTAAATCAGCACTGCCAAATCCACCACTAAACCATGTCCCTAAAACAACACATTTACATTTCTTTTAAATACCTCCAGGGATGGTGACTCAACCACTTCCCTCGACAGACTGTTCCAATGCTTGACAGCCCTTTTGGTGAAGAAATTTTTCCTAATATATCCAGTGTAAACCTCCCGTGGCACAACTAGAGGCCATTTCCTCTTGTCCTATCAATTGTTAGTTGGGAGAAGAGACCAATACCCACCTTGCTACAACCTCCTCTCAGGTAGTTGTAGAAGGTGATAAGGTCTCCCCTGAGCCTTCTTTTCTCCAGGATAAACCCCAGGTCCCTCAGCCACTCCTCATAAGACTTGTGCTCTAGACCCTTCACCAGCTTTGTTGTCCTCCTTTGGACACATTTCAGCATCTCAATGTCTTTCTTGTAGTTAGGGGGCCCAAAACTGAACACAGTATTCGAGGTGTGGCCCCACCAGTGCCAAGTATGGGGGGCACAATGACTTCCCTACTCCTGCTGGCCACACTATTTCTGATACAGGCCAGGACACTGTTGGCCTTCTTGGCCCCCTGGGCACACTGCCAGCTCATATTCAGCTGGCTGTCAACCAATACCCTCAGGTCCTTTTCCACCAGGCAGCTTTCCAGCAGCTCTTCCACAGGCCTAGGGGGTTGTTGTGACCCAAATGCCGGCCCTGGCACTTGGCCTTGCTGAACCTCATACAGTTGTCCTTGGCCCATCAATCCAGCCTGTCCAGATCCCTCTGTAGAACCTTCCTTCCCTCAAGGAGATCAACACTCCCACTCAGCTTGGTGTCATGTGCAAGCTTATTGAGGATACACTCAGTCCTTGTCCAGATAATTGATAAAGATATTGGACAGAACTGGCCCCAATACTGAGCCCTGACAAACACCACTTGGACCAGATACCAACTAGATTTGACCCCATTCACCACAACTCTTTGGGCCCAGCCATCCAGCCATTTTTTTACCCAGTGAAGATTATGGCCATCTAAGCCTTGAGCAGCTAGTTTCTCCGGAAGATTGCTGTGGGAGACGGTGTCAAAGACTTTACTAAAGTCCAGGTAAATGACAACCACAGCCTTTACCTCATCCACTAAGTGCATCACCTTGTCGTAGAAGGAGATAAAGTTAGTAAAGCAGGACCTGCCTTTCATAAACCCATCCTGGCTGGGCCTCATCACCTGGTTGTCCTGTACATTCTGTGTGATGGTACTCAAGATGATCTGCTCCATAAGCTTCACAGAATCACAGAATCACTAAGGTT
>NW_010527271.1:0-15446 GCF_000687285.1 Phaethon lepturus
CGGGGCGTGGGCCTGGGCCTGGGCCTGGGCCTGGGCCTGCTGTGAGGGTGATTCAGAGCCTGGCAGGTGGGAGGTGATCCCGGGCGCAGCGTGCCAGCAGCCCTTCTCCCAAACGTGGTAGCCAGTGGCCTGTGCGGCAGCCCTGCAGTGTCTCCGTGGTGTGCTGGACACACTGGAACCCACTGGACAGAAGCATGGCAAGCAATGGCGCGGCTTTGCCCAACAGGGACGTTTTAATCCTGAGGCAAAGAGAGCCAACCCACTGTCTCCTGTCTCCCCCACCGTCTGTGGGCCTGCTGTGAGCAGGTGTGGAGCCCGGCCCAGGCGCTTCGGGGATCCACATTCCACATTTAAAAATAGGTCCCGGGGTTACGATGGGTATGGAGGGATCAGAAGGTCTGGTTTTCTCCTTGCCGCTTCTGAGGATGAGCAATTCTCCGGTTTCCCAGCTGCTGGATGCTTCTGCTTGTTCCACTCTGCAATTTCAACATTGATGGATATGTCCAACACCCTTGTCCTACGGTTCATGGCCCACAAGTCCGTAGCTGGAGCTTTGTTGATCTGGATGCCTTCAGAAGTACATCTGGTGACCAGTGGGTAAAAAAAAAATGAAAATTAAAAGAGAGAGGAATATGAAGCTAACTGGTACCATGAACCCACAAAGGCTGCTGTTTATATATTTAGGTTTAAAGTGTTTGCAGTTTGGGGATCTATTTTTTTTCTGACATAAAATAGATAAAATGGTATGTCTCTTGCTATTACCAGGCACAATAGTAACAATCAGGAGAAGTGACTGGGAATTTCTGAATCAGGTTTCATTGTTCTTTGCTGGTCACTGTTGTTCTTGTAGCTTGATGTCAGGCACTACTGTGAGTCAAAGAACATCAGTTATACATATTTTTAGCTTATTAGGACAAATTCCTGAGATGCCTCTGATGAACCAGGCTTTGTAGCGGGCCACTGTACCCTGCCAAATGCACTGTCTGACTCCAGTATTTTCACTTGTGCTACCTGATGCAGGACACTAACTCTTTCCTTCTACTCCTCTTCTTTGACAGAAACAAGAGGCCCACATTCCCATCTCACTTGCAGTTGTGCAGGCACTCAACAACACTGTCCATGAGGCAGAGCTTCCAGCTAGAAAAGCTGTTTGGTTTTCCTACTTGTCTGTGTTAAACATTCCTCTGCTAAGCAATTTTTAATATTTGCTAAATATGCTTTAATTACTTCTCGGGACTGTCTCTGTGATCTTTTAACCATGTTATAAAAGAAGTTTATTTAGCAATTAAAAACAGGTTTTACCCCGGAGCATGCACTCGGGTGGCCAGTGTCATATTTCTGATAGCTAACAGCATGTTAAAAATGGATCTGAGCCAGGCATCAACAACAAAAAGAGACTTGTATATGCTTAATTTTACCACAGTGTTTTTAAAGTCAGAACCATATTTTAAATTCTTTTATTTTGGGCCGAAAATCCTCCCCCTGAAGGCAATGCTAAAACTCCTATTGATTTAGATCAATGGGACAGGATTATATGTCCATAATGAGCCTCGTTCTTTAAGAATTAGCACTACCTTTGAAATTAAATTTCAAATTAAATTTGAAATTAAATTAAATTAAAATTTAGCATGTGCAGTGACTAGACTACCAGTGGCCACATGAGCATACACAAATGAATGCTGTATTTTAGTCTTCCAGCTCTGCAGTGAAAAATGCATTTCCACGTTTTCAAACCAAAATCTCTCATTCACATAGAAAGCAGGTTCCACAAATTTTATATTCTTTTTTAAATTAATTCAGCATTCTGGATCTCTCAAAAGTCAGGCATTGCTGTTGCATTCATTCACTCAGTAGGTTGTTTCAACTCGAGTCCAATGAAGGATGAAAAAAGGGAGCTGGCTTCCACAACGTTCTTAATCCTTTAGGCTACTTCAGATCTCCAAGTGGCACCTTCCCCTGTTTCATCGGTAACATTCTGCTCATCCTACTTTTCCTGATTTGCTTTATTTTGTCTGTCTCGTCTAGGTTGTAAGCTCTTCAGGGCAGAGGCAATGTCTCTATTTATAAAAGAACCTGTGAAGTGGTGCTGGTGAATCAAGTGGTTTGTTGTAATAACAAGAAATTTTAGTAGAAGTGGAAAAGCAGTTTCCTGGTGTATCCATCTCCACTCTGCATCAGGCTTTAGGGAAGACTGAGAAGTGGAAAACCTCCAGACATCTTTCAGGCAGGAAGGCTGCAGTCTGAGAAAAAGTCTCGGAGCTGGCTTTCGTGTTTTTTTGACTTCCAGTAAAACACCAGGGTGATTGGAGCTGGCAGTGCCCTCCTCCCACTGGTCTGCTGCAGAGTAAAGGTTTTCTTCTGACACCTGCATTTCACTGATGTTCCCGTGGCTCCTGTTCCCCGTTGACTGGCTGGGAGCCTTTGCACAACAGGCACGCAACGTATGCCTTCGCACAAAACGCTCTCATTCTCGTAAGGCACATGGTTTCCTGCCTTTGTGGGCCAACTACTTATTGTTTCAATTAAACTTACTGGCACTGTCCAGCTCTTTGCCTTTTTTTTTTTCCATTCATGTAATATCAGCTATCGTAAAACTGATGTTTAATGCATAGATCGGTGATTCTAATACTCGGCGCACAGGCGTTACTAGCGTTATACCTGTAAAGGATTCTTGATGGTTGATGTATTTTATCATCACCACAAGTGTGAACATAAACTAACTTCATTTATACTTGGGTTGTAGAAAACTAGTCTAAACTCTAGTTTGCTTATCGAGGCACTGCAGATTTCATCTTACTATTCATGTGGACTGTCAGATATATAATTCTCTTCTTGTTATGGTTAATGTTGAAGTTGCTCTTTCAGAAGAGCTAGGCAGAGGCATTTGCTGTCACAGGTCAGTAGTGTTTAGGGCCATGGCATTTGTTGCCACGTTTCTAGTTAAAGACTTTTTAAGGCATCATAAACCGCTGTTTGTAAGTGACTGTGCATTAGCTGCCATGATTCTTGCAAACAGCAGCAGTTAATGTGCTTATTGAACTGCTTGGTACGGGCATGGTTTGCTAAAGCGAGGGGGAGCCCAACAATGCCTGTCTTACTGCATTCAGAATAGGGTAAGTGCGCGTTGGCAAGCAGAATGCCTGACCTTGTTGCACTGCAAAATTTGCCCGCTATTCTTTCTTCATGGAAACACTTCCAGGTTTATTGAAGGGACCTTAATCTGTCGAACAGCAGCTGATTATTTAACAAAGTACAAGGCAGTTTCCTCTCTCCAGCCAACAAAGGCAGGCACTGCACTTTATCTCGGGGGATTTCTCCTGGCAGCTTTGCTTTGGGTTTTGAGAAATAAGACAAGGACCATGCAGTGGAGGAAGGAGCGGTGATTTAAGACCCTCCAAGTGAAGCAAGTTTTTAATAATAGTTGTTTTCAAAACACAAGCCAAACGCCAGTCTAAACCACACCAGCAGGTTTGCCTAAGTGATCCTGTGTACTGCCATATATCTCCGCCCTGTCATTGAGTGCCACTGTGCTAAGTCATTTTAAATTCACCTTTGAGGTCACTTTGAAGTCAAGTAGCTGAAGGCCCAGTTTTAACAGGTGAATTCTGGTTCTCACAGTATATTTACTGAAACCAGCTTTCGCTCTGCAAACACACTTCTTATCCCATCACCGCTGCCTCTCAACAGAAACGCTGTGCTGTTCTCTGACTTCCTCCACCGTAAATATCCCCCAGATTTTAAGCTCCAGGAAACAAGTGAAGAGCTTACGATGAAGACAAGCTTTTTCTTCTTACTCTTCTCTTTTAAGTTTATGATTTTTTAGTATACAAATCGAAAACCAGTTAACTCTCTCTGCAACAAATTATAGCTTTGCTGCCTCCTTCAAATCTAATATAAAATCGATGCTAGGTTTAAGAAATAGTTATAACAAGATCTTGATTACCACATACCTGAACCAGTTTAATAATCAGCTCTTGCTCTGCTCTGGTTTACCATAATTCTTTCTTCATACTGCTTTGTCTTTACAGAAGGTCATGCAAGACACTTCACATGCCCATACCTCTTTTCACCCTGGGAATGTCACAGCTTCTAAGGACAGAAAGGTTTTCCCACTGGCCTTTTCTGTGGAGGGTAAATCTCCATTATAAAATATATTCTAAGCAGCTGAGCAGGACTGGAGGGTTGAGAATATGTTTCAGAGCTTTTCCCTTTGTTGTTGAATGAGCAAAATAAGCCTGATGCAAGCAACCAGACCTGACGGAGAGGCGGGTACACCTGGCCTGACTCCTCTTTTGCCGTTGATGAAGGGTGGCCAAGGACTGTTGGTTCTATTGTGTAAAGCTTTGTGTGTGTATTTAAGACCGTTTTGGACGTATTATTATTCAACAAAACTCTTTTAGCGAAATACTTAGTCAGGACCTAACTCCTGACAGAAATCAGCTTAGCAATGCCAGAGAAGATCCCCTCCTTGCCACTTGCTGTTGCAGCAGGGAAGTCCTGAGTCCCTGGGTACTTAGATCTCCTTCTGAGGGCTGGCCATGGCAGGACTGAATGCAGAAAGCAGCTTTTGGAGGAGACACTGCTGCTCTCAGGTGGTCCAGCATGGATATTCTCTCAGCTGGGAGTGCCTAGACCCAATTTACAGCTGGCAAACTTTGAAGAAATAGAATAAAACATCTTCTCTGTCGTTACACTGAAGCAAGATGAATTCTCTTAAAAGGCAGCGAGAAGAGAAACTGTAGGAATGGAATGATAGGGTTGAATAAGATTTCATTCATGTCTTGCCATCTGGGAATAAGACTTGTGAAGGAATATTGTTCTTGTCCTTATAAACAGCCAATATCTCCTCGAACCAGCTAAGCTCGGGCCAGGCAAGGTTTGTGGTTCACATTAGTAGATTCTGATGACATGCGTTTACAATAATAGTCTAATAGTTCAGTGTAACAGTGACTCATAGCTTATTACTATGGCGATAGGAATGTAAAGAGATCTCATTTGAAAAAAAATCTATTTGGATAGTTCACATCCTTTCCTCCCTACTCATGAATTCCTGTGTCATTGACTGCTGGCTGCTAAAAATATGATCCTTTTTGTGTATCTAAAGCAAAGGAAAACCTAGAATCAGAGAGACAGTAGGAGGGAACCAAGGTCCTTAACATACAGAGCCTTCAGGAAATATGTGTAATGAAAGCCCTCTGAGAGTGCAGGAATGTTTTCAAAAGATGGGAACAATCTAAGATATTTTGCAGGAAGAAGGAGAGTTAATGAATTGCACCAGCTCCCAGCTTGGATATTTTGCACCATGGGGTTGGGAAGATTCATCTGTCTATCAGATATAGGACCAAGCTGCAGTTTTGTCTTGGAGAAGCTGTCTTGCTTCAGCAGCAGGAGAGGAAGCTTCAGGGAAGAGCCCAGGAGCAGCCTTGTGGGCTGACAAGGAGCCAGAGAGGAGCCACAAGTGGGGACTCACTAGGAGTCACTTGAAGTCGTATGAATCTTCTAAGGAGAGCAGTAGGAAAGGGGAACTGGGAAGCCACAACCAAGGTATCGGTGAGTTAAATAGATTCCCACCACCACCCTTTTAAAAGAAAATAAACCCTCATGGCACCTCAGAAACAAAGCACTGAAGTGTAAAATATTGCAGCAGGGAAAGCTATCACAGAGAATCAGAAATTGATTTAATAGAGAAAAATTGACTGCTGCATAATTTGTGCAGATTGCTAGCTGAGAGAGAGATACCCACAGCTCCTAAGAGCTTAGCTGTGGGCAGCGTCTGGCAAAAGGTGCGGAAAGCAAAATTTCATAGTTGGTAATTCTACGTGTACTGAATGCTTCCTCTTCAATACCGAACAATTAAAATCGATGACAGGATGCTAGGTAACAAAAGAAAATGACTGATCAATATGCATGTCTTGGAGCTGAAGAAAAACCCATCTGCCGAGAGCAGCATGCTGATGAGGCGAGAGTTCTGAGAGCTCAGACAGAAAATCTTAAAAGCTTCCATTCCCGATGCTCGATAAAACAATGCAGCTAAGCAGATGCCAGACGCAGTGCTAGGAGAGGTTAAGTCACCAAGGAGGCTAAAGAATAACTGCTAGGAAAACCAGGGAATATTCCTTTTTAGACTAAATAGCTTCAGAGTAAAAACCATGATGCTTCTCTTCTTTGCCTTTCTTTCTAAAGATCGCAAAAGCCCTTTACTGACGTTGAAAAATTATGTCCTTTGCATACCTGTGTGAGGTTTTAGAGATGCTGAGACACTGACATTTTAAGGCCAATGTCCATTTTAGTCATCATCTCAAAGAACTTGAAATCTCATTTCCACATATATTTCAGTTGGGAATGTCTGCCAAGTGCTGCCAAAAATCAAACACTAAATCTTCCAGGATTCGGTAGTTTTAGATGAGTCACACGGATTTCTGAATACTTTTGAAAACGTTGCTGTAAAGCAGTCTATAGGGTCCACTGTGGCTCTGGCAGGACGGGGAATGGCATGTAGACCTTCAGGTTTGCTTGCCCAGCTCTCCCCTCCTGAAGTGTATTTTTTATTTCTGAGGCAACAGATCCTAAACTGGCACACAAGCAGTTAAGCACCTTAGGACTTGCAGCTCTTACATTTAGATCTGCTGACACAGAGACATAGCTGAAGATTAGAGCCAGAAAAATGCTGCAAAAACTTTGTGAAAGTTCGCTTCATTCTAACTCCTACATCTGTCTGAACGTATATCGTATGAGCCCATCCTTTTCCTAACTTTAGCATCCTGAACAGTGGATAAAGACCCGTTTCATCACCTCACGAGTTTCATTTCATTAACAAACTATACAAGGTTCATAGCGCCGAGACGGCACGTTCTCACTGGGCTTGGAGCAAGGGTTCTCCTCCTCCTCATCTTGCCCCATCTCGCCTCCTGCCTCCTCCGCAAAGCCCTCCTGCTCCCTCGGTGCAGATGAAATGAGCAGCCATCCACCTTATGAGCCAGCAGGACCCACTGATCCTTTCCCCCGCAGGCTGGCACCCAGCCTGGCACGCTATTCTGCTCTTTCCTCGCGTGAACACACGGTAGGGCTGAGAGCTGTACAAAATCTGTCCGGTCCAGAGAGACTCTGGATGCTTGGCTGTTGAGGAAACCCTGGCACATTCTTCCCAGTGTGCTTCCAGCCGTCTGCCACCTGTGTCCCCACCCGGGGGGCTCCGCGTTTGCTAGGAAGGGGAGGCTTGAAAGCACAGCACGGAGCAACTGTGCCGTCCTCAGGCTCAGTCCCAGATGCCGCGCACGGCCGTCTCCGCTCTGCAGGGCAGCAGGAAGGCAGGTGTGAAACAGGCAGAGGAAAAATGTTCCAAGCAATTGCTTGTAAAAAGGCATGGTTAAGTGTTTCATGCACGGCCAATGTCCAGTCCAGCCCCACCAGAACCCGACCTAAGCAAGCCTAGGGATTGGGGACGTTGGAATCAAACCCCCTCCACTGGCTGCCAACCAGGAGAAACTCCAGAAGCAGCCAATAAAACATTCACACTCTGAGCTGAAGGGATGCATCCCATGCAGCACGGGGCACCAGTTCACAGCTGCTGGTGCACCGTGACATGCCTTTGTGTAAACCATCTCATCCAGCTGAGATCGAAGAAACCGCTGTCCAGTGGGCACGGACAGCCCCAAGCTCTGCTGCTGCCTGAGCAGCTTTATCAGCGAAATGGGAGGAGGGAAAAGTGCGTTGCTGAGCCGGGCTCTGCTACAGGAACAGAAAATGCATTGTTTGTAAATCAGACTTTGGAACAGCTTAACACTTAAATACACCTTCAATTAATTAAAGCTTTACAGAGCAGTACAGCTCCAGAGTAGACACAACAATATCCATTCTCCAGACTGCAGATTTTGATACAAAATAAAAATTTTTCCAGGCCGGGCTTGATAGCACTTATCAAGAAGTTGGGTCAAGTTCAAAGTAATCTCAAAATCCTGGTGGGGATCAGCTGAAACAAAAATGGTTATAACATAGCACCTGGAGAAAATTACCATTAAGAGAAATATTTGTACACAGCGTGTGTCTGGTTGTCTGGTAAAACCCCAAGAGGTCTGACAAAGGTGTTCTTTAATAAGCTCTATTAGCATGCTTTCCAGTAATGTGAACCTTGTGGGTTTTGTTTCTTCTTATTGCCTTATTAAAATATGTTTGTAGGATGCTTAAACAGCATTTTCCCAGCCATTTTTAATGCAGAATTACATTTTCTTCCCTATGCTAATTTACTTCCAGTGAATGTGCCCCCTGGACCCGGCAGAGCCTCAATCGTGATAAAGCAACTCTTTCATGTCAGCGTAATGAAGAACGGAATTTGGTCCATCAAGGGGCATCTTCATCTCTCACACTCCACCTCTGAAGCTTAGAGCATTCTGCAGCCATTACTGAATTTCACCAGGTAAACGCTGTCCTCCAGTAAACAAGGAAATGGCGCTGATGTTCCTGCACCAAAGTGAAATGGAGGACTGGGAATCTTTCTTCAGCACAAGAGGAATGACGGACAGAAAGAGCTACCACGGCTGGACCCCCGACCTCACCTGACTCTGAGCTACGCTCACGCTCAAATACAGGCAAAAATCATTAATTGCTCAAAAACATGCAAACAGGTGAGTGGTGTAAAGCCACGCCGAAAGGGACGGGGTGCCAGCACTTCTGGGAGTGGGAGTCTCCTGGCAGGCTGCTCTTGGCAGCAGTTTTTATCTAGAATAATACATTCAGGGATGGTTTCCATATCATTGTCCATATGTTCGCTCATAGTAGCCACAGCGAAGACATTACTTCATATGCTCTATAGGGAATATTGTCCTGCAAGTGGCTTAGCGTATAGCCCCTCCTGGTGTGAAGTGCAGCTCGTCCTTGGCCTCCAGAAATTCCTTCCAGCCAACACTTCCATGATTCAGTCATCCGTCGTCTTTTCCTGTGGCAGGGCCTTGGCCCGACGGCTGCTGGGTTTGTAAGTTATTTCCCTGGCTCGGACCAACTCCGAGCCAAAGGAAATAAATCTGGCAAAATCCTCCAGATCGCCGCACTCCAGTGTACCCCCTGCCGGGTCCTCTAGAAAGGAGGTAGAGTAGGAGCTGACCATCCATCACAGGCAGCGAAGGCCTGGCTCCGTCCCCTCCAGCCGCTCAGGTACCGGGGCTGAAGCAAGCCCAGGATGGTGACAGCCACAGACCACAAAGCCAAAGAGGAGAGGAACCATACGTGTCTGAAGTATGATTCCTTGATAGTTTTCCTCCTGGTGTGACACAACTCTACCTCTCCCTCTTCCGGGCACAGCCAAAAACCTCCTCTGAGGAAGCTGTTTAGGCAAAACAAGAGAACAAAAAAGAACTAGCCCGTATCACTTTTCACTAATACTTCATTTCAAGACCTAGTATTTATTCTCCGATGCCCAAGAAGAGGATTCAGCCTGCTGGGTTTTAATTTTTTATTTTAAAATGTTTTCACATGTAGCAAAAGTTTGGTTCTTGAGGAGGAAAAAACACAGAATCATTGACTATTTTCAGAAAACACGTATGCTTTTCCAAAGATTTTTATCAGGCTAGAAATTAATATAAATATATAGTATTCATATAAAAATAAATGATTTGGTACTAACAGATCAACTAGGACAATTTCAGTGAGGGAAAGAAACAAAAGGGAAAAAAATTTTAACATCACAATTTCATAAATCCCTTTTTTAAAGGTGTCCAAAATTTTGACCTTCCACTGAGCGTGAAAGAGGGGAGGAGAACCACAATTGCCATTGAACCGTGTTTACAAGAACTGGATTTTATATCATTCGTAGATGTCACCCTTCATCAAGTTACCGTAACAAGACAGATATGAAAATGTCAGAAGTGCATAAATTCTGTTTTAACATAGAAGAGGATACATTATTTAAAGCACATATTTTACATTTTAGGGCTGTTACCTCACTTTACCCCAAAATAATTATTTTAGCCTACAAGACGAATTGTAACTGCTTGCAATAAGGCAACAGTGCGACAACAGTGATACTCGCCCAGCATCCGAGCCAGGCAGGGAGAAGGGCCAGGGCACAGAGAGACGGGTGACGAGATCCGGCCGAAGCACTGACATCTTTCACAGTTATGTGGAATATTGCATTTATCTACTGAAAGTCAGAAGATTTAGAAATTCAGCTCTTGTTTTTGCTTTCCATTCCAGAAGCAGCACTTTCCCCGTTCGGCAATCACCAGATCATCTGCTACAAACATTATTTTTGCTGCTGTTCTATTCTCCTCATTTGCAACATCCCAAGTCCCAAACCACCCGTCGTGACTCACGCAGGTAACACCCCACCGAGGTTCAATCTGCCAAAATTCTCGCTATTTTTGGTACAGCCTCCTTAGAAGAGGATGTAAGGGGCAGAGGAAGAAAACCCACTCCTCTTTATCTCCGTTGCGGACCATGGCCGTGACAGCAGGTCGGGCAGGATCCCAGCGCGGGCCATGGCCTCCCTCTAGTGCCTGCAGCACAGCCTCCCCGCCTCTGCTCCCAACTCGTGAGCTACCAGAGTCCTTCCAGCACTCGAAACAAGAGGAATCTGGTTTGGTCCTGTGAGTAATGACCCATAATTCATGTTTATAGACACTCTCAGAGTATGAGAATTCACCAGGAGTGCCCGGGGATCAAACAGCCTCCAGAAACTCTTCTATAATTAATATTTAACGATTATGCAGAAACCCCGAGGCAAGCAGCTGTCACTACTTCTGCAGGAGAGGCCCGAGGGCAATAGGACACGAAGATGAACTATTTAGAAATCCCTCATCAGCCTAACTTTTCTCCTCCCTTGCCCACGGACTTCTCACTTGTTCTAGCAAGGGAGAGAGGTGCAAACGTCACCTTGCCACGACGGCAGCAGTTGTACTTGTAGGAAGGACTGAAAAACACCCAGCTCATGGGCCTAGGCAAAAATGGCCCCTGGCACTAATGTGAGGTGAGTGAACAAGCTTCACCATGTTCAGGTCAAGAGCTGGCTGCTCTCAGCCAGGAGGAACCAGCAGCAGCCCCTGGTAAGGGACCATTCATTGACAGGGTGAGTGAGGGAACGGCAGGAGCACCCGTTTCTGTCTGCACCTTTACCCTCGTAATGCTTTAAAACAAATCCTAAAAAAAGTAAAAAAAAAAAAAAAAAAAAATCACATCCAGATACAACCTTAAAAATGTAAACTAGTAAAACATTAAGCTGTAATATCAACATGACTCAGTGGCTGAAGTAATGAGCAAAGTGTCAGAGTTCAAGCAACTGCAGATACGTACGCAAGATTCCTCTCTTCCCAATTTAGAAAGTAAGTATTTACTGTAAATCTGCTTAATACACCAACGGGTCGCTTTAAAATGCTAAAAAAATGCTAAAACCCTTTAAAAAGGGTTGGGGAGAACCCTTGCCTCCCACCCCTGAGTGCCAAGAGCTGATGAGATCTACTAGTCACTCTGCAGAGTTCAAGGCTAAGTCCAACAAGCACAGCAACATCAACATTGCTCCTAGCCTTAGTCATAGAAATCCATTAATGACCACGGTGGTTAATTAAAATATGCTCTTTTCTATTAAAGTAACATTGGCCTTTATATTTTAAACAGCCCAACTGACAATTTAATACACTCTTTATTGAATAGTTATCCCTGTACCTTTGAGGCATCCCAAAAGCTGATGTGTTTTGGAAGGCTTTTAAAGGTGAAACTATTTAAGATCTGGACCCACTTAGGTGCAGAGCTCTGTTCCTGGTCAAGTCAGTGAGAAACAGCATCCCGCATGTCGTGTGGTAAGGACTTTCACTGAAAATATATCTTTTAAGCCTGAACTTCTACTAAAAGAAAGCTCTATTGTAAATATTTAATAAAATCTGGGACTATAAAATGCTGGTATAAGGTCACTTTATCAAATGTGACCTGAACATAGACATGACCAACACGGTACAAGACTGTCTTTCCTTTCATTTCTTGCTTTCAGCAAGCAAAGAATAACCACTTACAGCAAATCTGAGGGATGGCCTCAGAAAATACTAGTGACAAGGGATTTACCCTGTAAATGAACACAGAACAGGAATATTGTGATGTAACTTGAGGAAAACATCCACAGAAAATAAACCAAGCTCAGTAATTCTGCATTAGTTGTAATTACAAAGATAATTGCTCTAACTTCACGGATACTGCTAAGAATAATGGGAGAACCATTCAAGTCTTCACAGTGCTTTAAGAATTAAAACATCTGCGTTTCTCCAAAGACTGAGACTTGTCTACCCTCAAAACAAGCGTGGGCCAGGGAGAGCTCACACGCATTCCCCCATGCTGCTCAACGGCAGGGCTGCGGCGCAGGGCAGGGGACATCATCCCTGGCAGGGCAGGCTGGGTCCCCCTGACCGGGCTGCCAAAATCAGTCATTCTCCTGGCACCGGCCGTTCACAAAGCATGAAACAGGGTCTGAAACCTCAGTTCCTGCAGATTGCCAGGCAGCCATGGGATTTCATTGGAATTTAAAGAAAAAACACCAATCCTAGATGTTACTGTAGCTGTTAAACAGCTTTTAAAATAATAGGAAGTATTTGTTTAAGAAAGCCTGCACTTTGAGGCTCTGAGATCTTATTAAATGCTTATAATAGAGCCTTCTTGTATTAGACACTCAGTCTTTACATGTGTATTTTCTCTATTTTCAGTGAAAGTGCTTAGTACACAAAATGCTGGATGCTATTGCTCACCGAGTTGAACAGCAACACCCACACAGTTGCTTGATTTCCCCTTGATTTCCCTCGGAGAGTTATGAAAAAGTGCTAGAGAAACTTCTTTGCTCCCAACCGCAAGCTCCAAACACCGACTGCAAGGACCCAGGTTCTGAAGTGGTAAAAGACCCTGCATGAACGACATCATGGTCCGAGGCACAGCCAGGACAGATTGCAAAAGAGCACCTAGCTCTTACAACTTTGCATCACGGCAGCATGAGAGATTTTGCCAGTCTCGTCCAGAACCATTTTTTGGTGCAAGGATTGGTGTAATCACAAATTGTAATGAACCGCAAGATACTTGGAAACTCGTTCTTCATGGTTTTGCACTTGACTGGAATCAGTCGCTTGAGACGAGCACCTGAAAGACAGGTCACACAGGCAGAGGATTACACAGAGCCACAGTCAGGTCCTGTATCCATTTTCTCCCCACAGCAGCACACACATGACAATATCCAGGTTTGCTTCTGGTTTTGTGTCACCTCATTATAACACGACGAGCCCTCACCCTGGAGAGCGAGTTTCTGAATCCCAAGCCCTCTGCTGTGAACATTTCACTCCAATACGTAGCAGGGCCCCCTCTAGCGTTCCTGTGCGACCCGCCCTAAGTGATCCTGCCTTGGCAGGGGGGTTGGACCAGATGATCTTCAGAGGTCCCTTCCAAACCCTACCAGTCTGTGATTCTGTGATTCTAGCACGCGCAGGGCAGCTTGCGCTGATGCGAGTGATAAAGGCCTAATGAACTGCAGACATAGAATAACAGAGCACAGTTTCTTGTGGAACGCAAACCGGAGTATACAGTCCTGACTACTTCCAGGTGTGTATGAAGAGAAAACTGACTGACTAAGCTCCTTCTAGATAGTCAGCTCTGCTGGGATATCTCCAGGTCTTTTTCCTCCTACCCCAATTAACTCAGGCTGCAGACAGTACCACCGATGACAAGGGGCTGCGAGGAATCATTCCACTAACATGAACTGCTTTTCTCAGGCAGGCACAAGATGAGACAACTCTCCCTGTGACTGCTACTGCTTGAAGGAGCAGCTCTTCCAAGAAGGAATCTCTCCCCTTATAATTCTACATAGGGACACCTGCTGCCAGCTAAACTATGCTGCCCAGTGCAAGGGATGATGCCAAGACCTGGATGAGGCAAGAAACCCAGATTTTGTAACTGTGGCAAATGCTTAAGTAAACCATGGAGCTTCCAGAACTTGCCATCAAACTTTTCTCTGTGTTAGTTACGCCACATAAACACGGAACTCTGTGATTTCTTACACACGTTTGTACTGGTAGAGCTCAGGTCATTAAAGATGGTTATTTTTTTCCCTGTTGTTCTAACAAAAGGTATGATGTCAACAAAAAAATGGTGAAGAACTAAACGGACTTTGCTACAAATCATGATGATCAGGGGCTGATGCAACATGCTAGGGGTCTTCAATGGATTAATGTCCATCGTATGAAATTATTGTGTCAAGGAAGGTGGAACTAATTCCTAGCTTTTTCACTGGCTTCCAGTTTAACCTCTGGCATGTCACTTGTAATACCATGTCAGAGACCTCATCTAGAAAAGAGACTTTACATGCAGACACTCCTACCGATATTACATATCCTCCATACTATTAGGCTGTGCTGCACTAACTCCCCGGCAACATACACAAGTGTAGAATAACTAGTGGTTAGAGAAAAGCAGTCTGAACAGACTTGACATAAGTAAGTTGATGGCTTTTCAATTCAGAACAAAAGATGTAACAGATTTTTCCAATCCAAGTTGAACATTCATTCTGTATTTTGTTTACCTATCCACAATACTCAAGGGTCTCTGCAAAAAGCTGCATGTTCATTACCTGCTACCCTAATTCCCAGCACTTACTCACACCCTGAATTTATTACAATACTTTTCTCTTTAGTAGCTTATTTCCCATACGGGTCTTGAAGCACTTCACAAGCCTGGCATGCAGCTGCGTCTCCGAAGCAGGCAGCGTTAGCCCACTTGACAGCTGGAGCACTGAAGCATAGACAGCTAAGCTGCTCGCTCGCGGTCATGCAGAAAGTCAATGGCAGGGCAAGGAACCAAGTCCAGGTCCCTGCCCGCACAAAAAAAAATATAAAGCCACCGTTAGTTTTAATGGCTGCTTCTAATAGTGATAAATCTCTGTTTGCTTAGTGAAGGGCATTGCAGCCAGGGCAACCCTGTGCCTGGGTGGACTTTCACACACGTGAAACATAGGTCAGTGGTGAGAACCCAGGTCTGAGAACGAGTTACCAGTTCTGTAACTATCAGTTATTTATTTTCTCCTCTCTCATCCATATTTATCACATTTGCTTCAGCACATCTGAGACTACCCCTCATTCTGCATTTGTGTAGCACCCAATAGTACAGCATTGATCTCAGATGGAGATGTTACTGTAATAAAAATTACAACGTTGATATGCAATTTTAAATGGGAAATTTGTTAGATCTTACCTGGGGAAAGACTAAGAGCAAACTTGGTCTGAAAATCACATTCATCACTTTCCAGGTAGTCATCTGAAATGACGACCACCATCCTCCGACACCTGAAGTTAAAGCAGTCAGGGGAGAAAAAAATAAAATGTCTAAAATGTCAACAGAGATGCTTCTCATTCTCAGTGGCAGAAGTATTGTATTTATTATGTATTCCTTTTAATTGCTCCAGTGGAGAAATGAACCCACCAGCTGTGTTCCAGCAGGAA
>NW_010527271.1:15477-20938 GCF_000687285.1 Phaethon lepturus
GACCTTACACACAAAAACCTGGTTACAGATACAGGCTCTTATACTAAAAATGAAGAAATAGCAAAGTCCAGATTGTCTGTGCCATCTTTATTTGATCCTCTGTGTATATACTACAAATAATGCCATCTTAATTTTCTTTTTTCATGCTGCCTTTATTGACTGAGCATAACCGGTACTTTCTAATATTAGAATGAACTAGACAGAGCTCTATTGTACTCATATCACTGTGAATTCACCTGATTTCATGAATTTCAGCTTTATTCTCCAATTTGTTCCTTACATTCGAGGTGCCTGGTTGTAAACTACACGTTAGGCTCTTCACAAAAGGTTACACTTCAAAACAGCCAGGACAGTGAGGCCTTATGAGGGTCTCTGTTAATGCCAAGCTACCTCCCTCCAAAAGGCTGATGTTTAAAACCCAAACACCTGCCTTGGGATTCTCCACTCCCTATCTGGGGAGTTGCTTTTATGCCCCACAGCTCCTACCATGCCCGAGGCCCACATAGGTCTGAAGGATCCTTGAAGTCAGTGGCTAGAGCCAACAGCAGTGCTGTCCCCTCAAACTCCACGCTGCGGGGTGGAGCTAACTCAGCCTGGAGCTGTATTCATTTCCAAATCACCTCCAAGCAGGCGACTGCAGGACATTCCAGCCAAAGAAAAGGGTTCAAACATAAGCAGCATCACCATAGTGGCATCTTCCTTGTGAGTACAATGAACTGACATGTTTGGGAATGCCTTCCTTCTGGAGCCAAGAGCGTAAATCAAACCCCATAAAGACATCCTTGTGGATTTTTACGGCTTCACTGGCACCACACTGCAGACATCATGGTAACGTGAACGTAATGTTCCATAACACTCAGCTGTCCCAAGCAGCCATGGTCCACTTACCTCCTTTCTATAAGTTCTCCACTGATGGACCACACACATGTTCCTGGCAAGACATCCCGATCAAATACACAGAGCTTCAGTTTGAACTCTGTTTGTTCCAGCTCCCTGATCATCTCCTGGACAAACTGAAGGTCTTTCTGACAGTAGCAGATGAAGGCATCAAACATCTCTGTTCCGTTCCCTGAAACCATTAAAAATTTAGCTGTCATCTTCTACTACAAATGAAGTTAACTCCAGTAGTGAACTGTCATTAGCTCCCACAGACTTTGACTCAGAATCAAGAGCTTTGACAGACAGGCTCTGGACAAACTTGCAAAGGTAATTTAACATTTTACCAGCCCAGCCACCCTTCAGCCCAGGCTCCTGTCTGTAACAGGGCTGGCAAGAGGTAACACACGTCTGTGCCTTTCCCGCTTTGTTCCAGTCCAGGCTACTCGCATAAACCCACATTCGCTGGCAGTGGTTAGGGAAGGGTAGCCGAGACACAGATACGCAAAATCTGCAGCGGCAATAACATCCAGCCACAGCAGAGGCAGGAGAGAGAGTCTGGGAAGAATTGGAGGGGGCAGAGTACCCCAGAGGGTGCAACTCAGAGCCCCGATGCTCTGGGATTTCACTGGGAGTTACAAATCTAAAATATCCTTGTGGCTCTGGGTCCTAGTTCTCTAGTTCAGGTCACGGAGATTCAAACTTCCCAACCAAAACCTTCCCGAAGGTCCTTCATCCAGCAACGTCCTGACATCCACCATCTACTGAGCTACGAGGTAGGCCCTGAAATTTGGAAACCGATTTTTATGGCTAAGGTGTCAAACTTGGGTGCCTGAAGTCACACCCTAAATAAATGGCCCTGTTTTCTGCAGATGTTAATGGCTGGCAGCTCTCGTTATTTAGCACTCACCCAAATATTCAAGTGCTATGCTTTAAGGGCAGTGTTTCTTGTAATTAAGTGCCTTAATACTGCTGGATAGTTTTCCACTGTGTTATTTTTTTTCCATATCAATGTCACTACACATATTTTCAAGTTTTCATGCCAGTTGAAGCCTACCACAGTGAAAAAATAGGTCAGGCTCTAAAAGCTGCTGAGAAAAGTATCAACCCGGCAGGCAGATGCAGCCCAAGAAGCATCCAGTCAAGCAGAAGGGTAACTGTCTGGCAGGTCAATCAAACTGAGGGGGCTGCTTTAGGGGCACACAGCTAACTCTGGGGTCACATCAGGCAAAGCTGCCATGTACACGTTGGTTAACGATGTCCCCACGTACAGCAAAGGTGGCCACCTGGACTAGCCAGAGGATGGTTAACGATGTCCCCACGTACAGCAAAGGTGGCCACCTGGCCTAGCCAGAGGATCACCTGAAGAGGCAAGCCGACATTTCTCCGTTCAGCCTCAGCTGCTGCTTCGTCTGTCGCAAAGCTTTACAGGACGCCCGCGTCCTCAGCCCACAGCTGCTCATGCAGCCTGGCGCGCACGCACGCGGCTATGCGCGCAGCCCGGCGCACTTACGAACGCCGATGACTGCGCACGCAGCCCAGCAGGCAGCTGCACAGGCAGAGCTGCAGGCGCAGCCCAGCGCGCGCACACACACACACGCTGCGTTTCCTCTCTCCCCCCTCTTCATGCCCAGCCATACTTCAAACCCTGCTTCCTTTTTATTCAAGGTGGTTACATCTGCTGAAGACAGGGCAGCGTAGCCAAGGCAATCAGCTCTGACGTCCTTCCCCCGTTACTCCAACCCACTGTGCTTTCAGCAGCGGTTGCTCTGTGCCAGGCTGTGCTAAGGGACACGTTTCTGGGAAGTCTCCTCCCGTGCCCGTCCAGTGGGCTCTGTGCCAGCTCTGGGTACGGCATTCCCTAGGATTGCTTTTCCTCTCTGTCCTAGGGAATAGGGAAAATGACAATGCCTGCAGACTACCAGCTAAAGCACTCTGGCCTAGGCTAGGAAAAATCACGAGGTGTAATGAAAGCAAACAGGTTTCCTGCACTTCTCATGGGGACCTGCTACAGCTGAAGGCAATCCCAACATGAGGCATCAGGCAGCAATGTAATGACAGGCGCTTACCGTACGGATCGTCCCTGGTGGTGATGCCCATCAGTTCTGACGTCTTCGGCACGCTGCTGTCCACTGCTGGCACTTGAAGCGGCTGGTCGGCCTGCTCCTGCTTCCTTTGTAAGTACTTCTTACAGTCCTCCTCTGCAACAACACACAACCAATGCGAGAGGCTGCTGTGATGCTAGTTTTACACCACTGGAGTTCTTTAAAACAGGAATGGATGTTTCATGGATCAGTGATATCAGAGGGAAAACCCCTGTCTGGTTTTTGGTACCCGTTTATGGACCTGATGTCCTGGAATTTCTCTCACCCCTTTTTGAACCTCTTGATGCTGCCTCCAGCACCTCCTCTAATCACTAATTCCTGAAGCTCACTCTTGCTGTGTAAAAAAGTACTTTCTTTTATTTGTTTAAAATCAATCTTCTGTTATCTTTAGTTCCAGTATATCCCAGTATACTTTAAAAAGGACGCATCACGTGCATAACAGGTCTGGACTCTGCTGTCTGCTCTCATTGTTATGCATTTTGGAGTATTTACAATCACCAAAGAACTAAGGGGGGTGGATTCTCAATTAGAAGTCTTCATATTGTCTTTTACCAATAAATGTAGACACAGACTAGCTGATTCATACCACCGGCCTCCGTCAGACAGACCTGCAGGTGACGATGAGTATATATGCACCCACCACATACAGCAGGACCATGTACAATTCTATCGAGCCCCTGAAACAGGCGTTATATTGTGCAACAACTAGTGGAGACCCTCTTTATCGCAGGCAGAGTGGGTGTGCACATCCCCTCTGGGGTAACCAAAGGGGCAAGCTGCTGTGAACTTCCCGAACAGGACAGTGATGGACACAGATCTATTCTAAATACATTTTCTTTAAAAATGAATGATGAATCTAAATGTAAAGCCTTTGGAGAAGTGACAAAAAACCCTGTAGCCTCCGCCACTCTGCAATATGCTATTACAGAAGAACTTGAAAGTAAAAGGAGATCTGAAACCAGGACTTAACAAAAAGAGGAAACTCCCTACAGCCTTCTCCTTTACTTAAAATAATTAAAAAAAAAAAACCAAAACAAGTATCAATCAGAAAAGTACTGATCACTCAGAGGGTTAGGCTGGCACAGCTACAGAGATTGCTGGTACCGCAGCAGCAGCAGAGTAAAGGATCTCCTGGAAGCACGGGATGCGGGTGGGAGCCTGGTAAGCACTGCTCTGACACAGCCCTCATGGCTAACGAGTGGGGCTGCAGGAAGCCCAGCTCCTGAAGCCCCATCCTCTGCTTCCACTTCATAGTTTTGCATCTCGTGACTGGATTAACCCCCATCTAATAAAGTGTCAGATCTGATCACAGCTCTTCTTGAGGCTGAGGCATTCTCAGTCTGTCTCTCTCCTGCCCCTTCCCAGTCCGGCAGCAGAGGAGAATAATCAGCTGCATTCTTTACCGGCCAGAAGGTTCCAGCTTCAGGTTCTTCCTCACTAAAGCACAAACCTGGGTCCCACCTCTCTGCCAGCTGCCTGTTGCCCTGAGGTGTGCACATTTTGTGTCAGGTAACTCAGTGTCTTTGAAATCATTATTAAAGCCACTTTGAATTTACCAATGGGTTCAGAAGTTCCCCAGGAAGGACTGGCACGCAGACACCACCTTAAATGTACCTCAGTTCCCTAGGTAGCCAGGTTCACAATCCAAAATATTGCTGAATAGGCAACAACACGCCATTACCTAAAGGCATACTAATACTAGTACTCAGTACGGAAATGATCATTTTAAATGTATTTGCTCCACGTCTTCTCTCCTTGCTTCTCCCAGCTGCAAAACTGGCATCTATGCTGGCCCGACCTGTGTGTTGCTAGCCTGGTACCCAGAGCTCATCACCACACCGCTCACGGCCGACACACACACTCATCGACACAAGTCTTCTCCTGATTCACCTAGTCACGCCTACGCGCACAGAGTTCCGATGGCAGCACGCTGTACTCCCAGACCTCATTTACCCCTACGGGGTAAACTTGAGAGCTGGGCAAAGCTTTCGAAACAAAACAGGAGGGGATCTCATCGTTTTTATTACAAATGCAAACTGGGGGCCCTATCGCACTGAAAGTGCCAGTAAGTCCAGTGAACCTGAAGGGACGGAAGGCATTCACTAATTTGGCATTAGTTAGTCCCCAGCTGGAAACAGTGCCTGACTGTACAGGTTAACAAGAGCAAACAAGGGTCAGAGATTACTTTGAAGGCCCATAAAGAAAAAGGATGCAAACCAACGCAAAGAAGTAGCAAGGAACTCCTCCAAGTTAAGTTGTCCCACTCCACTCAGCATCTAACATGGTGCAGGCTTTACATTCCTCCAATAGTCAAACAAAAGCCTGAGGTATTGGAAAAAAAGAATAAAAACATGAAACCTAAAGTGCAAAATGATTAGTAGGATGAGAAGAGAGAGAAAACAGACCCAGTAACTGTCAGGCAGAAAAGTACCACTTTTGTAACAGGTCAGGACGAAACAAAAATCATCGCGTTTCAGCAG
>NW_010527271.1:20959-23130 GCF_000687285.1 Phaethon lepturus
GTACCGAAGCAAAGAGCTTCACATCCCTGGAATAAGCTGCTGAGAAAGACCACACTCAGGGCAGATCTGCTGGGATGGAAAAACTGCATCCTGCTGTCTATGCTCCAGATAGGGCAACAGGGGAGCTGCTAAATACAGCCCCACTGTACAGAGTGGCCCAAAGCGGAACTATTCAAGGCCACAGGAGACACCCATTCTTAGCGTCCTACGCATAGCCAGGAATGGAGCACGCAACGAGAAGACAGGGAGCTGGTTCTGCAGTAGAAACCACAAATCAAGCATGTCGTCTGGAACTGCACAGCACCACCGAGTTGTGTTTAACGGGGATGCTGTGTCCCAAAGGAGCTGGGGTCATTTGCCCACAAAGAGGCATCAGGTGTCATTTAAGAGATCAGAGTGTCCGAGACATCTGTCATATGGGCTAGCAGATATGACACCAGACCTATGAATGACCTGCATCCATCAGGAGGTAGAGGCCATGTGGGATATCCTGACACCTCTCAAATGACTCGAGATGCCTTTGTGGGGGCAGCTGAATTGCAGCCCAGATCTGCACCTCCTGTAATAAAAGCACAGATTGCAGAAACCTCAGTACTGAGCTTTTCTGATTCTGTGCTGAGTCCCACAGCAGGAGTCCTAATGGCGTAGACAAAGAATCCCTTGGCACCAGGAAACACCGTGCATAAGAGTGCACCCAACTGTCCATTTCCTTTCCTCTTATGACTGTAAATACCTCTGACTTCTGCAAGAGCTCAGCGTGCTAGCAACAGGTCACAGGCCCTAGCTGCAATCCTCAGCCAAAAGTAATAAAAGATAGGAATGTCCACGCTGGCCCAGGCTGAGGGTCCCTCTAGACTAGCATCCTGCCTCCAGCAGTGGTCAAGAACTGATGCCTAAGGGAGAACGTAAGAATAAAGTAAGTGTACAGTGATATCTTCCTAAAATAATCTATCTTTTAGGTATAATCTACAATCTATTTTTATAATCTATCTTTAGGACAATTTGCAGTTCAGGAATTTCCTGAGTCAAAGGTGATATTTTTGTGTTGAATAGCCCTCAGTGAGTCTCCAAGAATTTATCCGTCTCCTTTTATCAGTGTGACCCACCACCGGGCTAAACTCATGACTTTTCTGAAGCCCAGGTTCCTCCCACTCATTCTGCTGTTGTCTACTCAGGCTCTGGCAAAGACCAGCCACCACATTCCCTTCCAGTGGGACAGCTCCTGAATTCAGGGCCAGAAGCAGCTGAGGTGATACCCAACGTTTCTGTGAAGCATCAGCTCTCTTGCACAGCTGGAAGCTTCTGCTATTTGTTATGAACCTCAGATCAGTGGATCACGAAACACACTGATTATTTTTTTTGTCTTTCCCAAAACTGAGTCTTCAGAGTGTGTTCTTGAGTAGGAAGAAACGCAGGAGTATGGGAAAGTCCTCTGTTGCTTCTTGGTCAGGCTCTCTACATAGATGAATTTCTGCATCTTCACTTATCTCCATGAGTAACAGGAAATGAGATTTATTATTTCTTCACCACTAACCCGGTAAGCTATACTATACAATGCAGGACTTCAGTGGAATCCCTGGCTTTGGAAATCCTTCAGCAATGAATTTCCCCTTCTGATGACCGCTGGCTGCCCTCTGAATTTCTGTGATTGTGAAGAATACGAAGAGTCTTTAAAGAGCAAGTTATCAAAACAGCACTGGGACCTGGGACTGCTTCTTGCTGACCTTATCTCAACTTTCTTCAGTTTGCAAGGAAATTATTTTTCCCTCCCATGTTCCACACATCCCTCATGTCTCCCTGCAAGTATCTTGCTACCACTCTAGACCCACACACTGGAATTTTCACACTGCCCAGCATCGGTGCAAGCTGCCTCCTGGCTGCCCTGGCCCAAAGCATCCTTTGACACGCAGAAACTTTATTATTGAAGGTGTGGGGTAAAGACGGGGTCCAGAGAACCTCGCAGCGCTTACGGTTAGCAGAAATACAGTGTCCTTCTCCGTTCCCTCCTGGCAGCTACGCGAGGCTCCTGCGAGAACACGGAGGAGGCCTGCCCAGGCTCTGGGAAGGGCCGTCCGGCTTGTGTGGAGTTTTTTCTTAGCATCGAGCAGCAAAGACCAACACAAACAGCACCCCCCGCCTGCCCGCAGCAAGGGAGCAGCGAGCGCAGCCGG
>NW_010527272.1:0-13722 GCF_000687285.1 Phaethon lepturus
CCAGCTGCGTCAGGAAGTTATCCTCCACACTTACGGCTAAAGCAGTTTCATGAGGCGCCTTAAAAAAATAATGCTTTAGTCTAGTAGAATTGGACAATAGTAAAAAGTGTTAGGGATGCACATACTTAGATGGACCTTTGCAACGCTTCAGTGCAGTCAAATATTAAATACCTTTGGACATGAGTTTTTGCTTTGTCAATGACTAACTATAAAGTAGCCATCTGAATTCTTTCTTAGTTTGGGGATAATTCAGTTTTATGTCTCTTCAATGTTTCTGAGGAACAAGCATAACAACTGCATATTTAATCTCTGTTTTGTCATTTGTCCTATAGGAGTGCAAGCATGGCATCTATGGAAGAAAACTTTCCTCGAGGAGGTATCCAGAAAAAACCTACAGAGGGAAAAACACCCAACCCAAAGTTAGAGCGGGACAATTTGTTTGATGTATGTTGTTTGCATGTTTTTGATTAACTCTTCTCAGAGCACTTCCACTGTCAAAATATAACCTGCAACCCTTTCCATCCCTACTTCTATAGTAAACTACAGAAGGGACTTCTAGAAAGAGATAACTGCTGGCAGCCATATGTCTTCTGATCTCTTAAAGGTCCCTGATGTCTGATGCACGTTGAATGTGACAACAGAAAAATTTCAAAATTGTCAATCAGGGTTTAGCTTTTAAACTTTCCACAAGCATCTTATCCCAATGTGCTTGTGTAGTGAGGCTAGTGTTAGTGGATACAGACTAAGTTTGGTCTTTCTTTTTCTGTTAGTAGAGTGTGGTGCAGATCACTTGAGACATTCTTTTCCATTCCCAAGATTCACAGTTACATAAATGATCAGCCTCAGCCCAAACAGAGATATTTTGGAAGACTTGCAAGGTTACCAAGGTTGTTCTCTTTTTTTTTTTTTTTTTTTTTTTACAATCCTAGTATTTTCTTCTAATTTTATTCTTGGCAGTAGAGTTCTGCCTTAATGCACAGTTCATCTCTTTATCCACTTATTTTTTTTCCTCTCTGATTATAATCTGCTTTAGGTTCACCATGAACAGCAATCACAGAAAAGAAAAAGGCGCCAAAAGGATCAAGGAAAGCAGAAAAAGTTCAAGGCAGACAAAATAACCACTGCTAAAGACAATGTTGTGAATATTGAACCACTCACAATTGAGGTTTGTGGATAAATGTTTAATTTTGTGTGCATCTCTCTTCTGAGCTATGTAAAAGTGGCATGTTCTTCCTCATTAAGCCTGTAAAATACGTCAGTGATTTGGGACAAAAGTGTGTTTACCACCTTGTTATCGCTGAGTTGCCAAGATACCCACCATATGCTATTCATCCTGTTTTCCCAGGCACTCTGTGAGGGGATGCTGCTTCTTGGTTGTATAAAAGAGGTCAGTGACTACGAGCTAGTCATCAGCTTGCCCAATGGACTTTCAGGATTTGTGCCGGTCACTCAGATCAGCGATGCCTACAGCAAAATGCTGAGCAAGCAGGTGGCCCAAGGAGAACTCCTGGAGGTGAGACCTTGGACTGGGGCTGTGATTTGTGCCTGGGAGCTAGGAAGTGTTAATAATACCTCAGAACCAACCAGCTGACTTGAATTTGCCTGCAGTGCCTTAGTCTTGGCTAAATATTCCTTGAACTTTATAGCCTATTGAACATGAAGAGATTTGTGCTGCTGAATATAAATACTGATCCCTGGGGAAGAAGTTAGGGAAGTGGTTGGAAAACAATGTGAGCGTGCAAGTGTTTCGCAGGGGTTGCCGCATGCAGCGTGCTGCTGCGTAGTGCTCATGTAGACTGACTTTGGTTTGGAGCTGGCTTTTGCAAGCAAACTTTGCAATTTCCTGATAATGCTGATTGCTAGAAAGAAAAAAGGTGGAGCAATCCGTTAGCCTGTCTCTCTGGTGTCAGGGCCTTGTAAATTTTCCCAAGGTGTTGTGGAATGTGGGATTTGCCAGATACACTAGCCTTTTGGTGGTGGTGTTTTTCTCTGATAAAGAGGGAGGTGACGTTAGGGTCTCTGTTGGCTCTGTAGATGTTTCCTCAGCTGCAGCCTCCTGACTCTGGCCCACACAGTATTCCTTTTTAAGCAAGGTCTATCAGTCTCGCTAACATTACATAGTGACATAGTGTCATCCCTGCCCTTATATGGAGAACATGGGGTTTGTGGCATTTCCTGCCTTTTATTGTAGTGTTGACAGAGAAACAGGACTTTCCTATGGGATTTTGATTTCAAAACCTACTTCAGTAATAGATTCTGGCCTTCTTATATTATCTAATATTGTAAAATTTGTGTGTTTCTCACTGGATCATCTTTCTGGGCAGGACTTGAATTCGCTCCCGGACATGTATTCTCCAGGGACACTGGTCAGATGCATTGTTACCAGTGTTGAGAAAAGTCCTGACGGACGTCGGAGTATCAAATTATCGATCGACCCCAAGAAGGTCAATAAGGGTCTGAACGCTTCAGCACTAGCATCAGGCATGGTACGTGTTCTGGGCCTGTCAACGGCCTCTAGGCTTTGGAGGTGCTTCTTGCACAGTGCACAGGGGAACATTTCAGTTTTTCCTTGCATGGGATCGTGGGTGGTATTGGGTCTTGGTTCCAGGGTGTCACTCATGAAATTCATTCACCTGATTCTGGTGAATATGGACAAGTTATTTAATGACTTATTTATGAGTAGGTTTCTTTGTTATTTATGCAAAAAATAATATTTAACCTGCTTTGCAGAGGTGCTTAGCTGTTTAGGTTTTGTGTTTCCAGCTCTATGGTTGCAGGCATGTGCCTGCAGTTAGAGCACCTGGTATTTTTGAGCATCCTAATTTTTTTCGCTACTGGTTTGTGAACTCCATACATGCATAGTTGGATAAGGGTAGAGTTGAGACCCACTGCCAAATGAGCTCTGAAATAAGAAAGAATGTAGTGTTCTTTCCGCTGCTCTGGAATACTCAGCTCTCTGTCCTCATGAAACAAGTGATATTTGGGTGCGGAATCTCTTACCAGATGTGCATTCTTTGAAGACCCATCTGTTTCATTGCCTTACTGAATTGCAGTGCTTCCCTCCCAACAGCTGCTCTCTGGCTTTGTGTCTAGTGTGGAAGACCATGGCTACCTCATTGATATTGGAGTTAGTGGGACTCATGCTTTCCTGCCTCGTCAGAAAGCCCAAAATTACATCAAAGCGGTCAAGAGAGGTAAGAAGTAGCAGGAGGAGCTGTTGGGCTTAAAATGGAGGTGGAGAATGACAGGTATTAAAGCTTGTTAGATCTGTGGTGTTAGCGCACCTCAGTGAGATTGGGTCAAGGTGAAGTCTTTGCAGTTTGCTGAAAACAGCAGTTCTGTGGCTGGTCTGCAACAAGCTGTTGGGTTTCAGCCTGTTTTCTGACAGAGTATGTAACTCTTCCAAGCCCATCCATCCCTGCTGGCAGTAGACTTCACTTAGATTGAGAGGAGTTCTAACCTCTTAAAATAGAGGGAACTCAGAAAAAGGTTTGGAAAAAGTGGAAGGGAATCTCTGAGTATTCCTGGTGGAGGTCTATGCCATGACTTGTCTTTGTAGGGTCTGACTTGAAAATAGGCCAGAACCTGAACTGTGTTATTGTGGAAGTAAAGAATGAGGGAAGAGTTGTCCGTTTGTCCATTGAACGATCAGAGATTGCCGCATCCCTTGCAACAGAGCGACAGAACTGGACGCTTTCTAATTTATTGCCAGGGTTGGTGGTGAAAGCTCGAGTGCAGAAGGTAAGCTCTGGTTTGTGTTTGTTTTTCTGTTGTTTTTTTTTTTTTTCTTGAGTCTTGCTGAAGGTAGGGAGGCAGGTGAAGTAGAGATGGAAGTTTATGCCCTAGAAAATGTTTGTGCTCGGGCTTAATTACTTTGTAATAAGAAGCACTATTATCTGCTAGACACTCCCCCCACTTCATTCACCTAAGGTCTGATCTCTGTCCTGATTGTCATGCCATGAATATAAAGCCTTTCACCTGCAGTTCATGATGAAGCTTGAAGCAGAACAGGACTTGTTTTGTGCTTCTCTGGTCTTTGCCTAGGAAAAGTATTCCACAGGTTAGCAGTAATCTTCAGAGTAAACACAGCACTGTCAAAAAACTAAAGGATTGTTTTTGCAAAACAATGTAGAAAGCAGAATTGTTAGTGGATTTCCTGTCTCTTGTGATGTGCTTCTTGTTGATTAGCACTGACAGTGCCTTTTTGTGAAATGTGTGAATTGCTCTCTGTTTCTGAGCTGCATGAAAACTGAGTGCAATTTTTTGGGGCATCTTTTCCTTCCCCTTTGTAGGTAGCCCCACTGGGGATCAAACTGAGCTTTCTGTCTTCCTTCACTGGCATTGTGGATTTCATGCACATGGACCCAGAGAAATCCATGAACTATGCTCCAGATCAAGTGGTAAGGAGGGTGGATGGCTGGAGTTAGTATGTTGCTTGCAACATCTCTTGCCTCCTCCAACATTTCAGTAGAATAATCTCTGAAATCTTACTGATGATAGCTGTCTTTCTCATCTTTTTTTTTGAATTATGATCGTGGCTACTTTAGAGCTTTCAAGAGCAAAGCCATTCCAGGGGTAATGGAAGACTTATTTGGGAAGCATGAGAGACTTGTGAGTGATAGAAAATTTCTTGTGCACTTGTGCAGTTGTGTACCAGACTAGCCCATAAACAACAAACAGAAGCAAAAATCCCTCATCTGTGAAGCTCTTAGAATTCATGTCTTAGTAGCAATACTGGGAAGTGCTTGTACATGGACAAAGAGTTCAGGTACCAAGCATAATGTCTAAAAACATGAGCAATGTACCTCTCTCCTCTTTTGTTTACAAACTTGTGTTTAACGAATGTATTGTCTTGTCCCAGATGAAAGCTTGTATCCTCTCTATCCACCCCACCTCCAAAATGGTGCGGCTTACTCTACGACAGGCCTTCCTCCACCCTGGGGGATCCCCAAACCAGCTCTCCAATGATCGCATGGGTGCAGTGGTGGAGGAGTCAACAGTGAAAGCTTTCTACAAGCAGTTTGGTGGTGTCTTTGAGCTTGATGATGGCACTCTTGCATTTGCACGGGTGAGTACCATGGCAGTGAGGGAAGTCCTCCATAGCTATTTTAGCCTCATGGGGAAGGAGTCTCGGAGGAGGTTTTATTTTCTACCTTTGTATTCTACCTTTATGTACTTTGTGAGACACATACAACGAAGTTAGGACAGTGGGGAAGATGCTTGCCAAATCATACCTCCCCTTGTTTGGGTTGGAATGTAGGAGGGTTGTTGTGGAAGAGCTGGTGAAACCTGTTGCACAGAGTGAGTGTGTTAGAGGAACAATTTTGTCAGATGCTACCACTTCAACCTAAGGTCTCCTTCAGTGCTTCCTTCTTCCAAACACTAAATTGTAATTTGTTTTTTCTAGTTGAAACATCTTTCAAAAAACAGAAAATCCTTTAAACCTGGGGCATTTAAGACAGGATGCAAACATAAATGTCGGATCATTGACTACAGCCTGATGGATGAGATGTGTATTGTATCTCTGAAGTAGTAAGTTTCTTGGACTCTTCCAGAAAATTGTTTGAAGGATTAGAAGGGTTTGGTCAAGAGTGGAAAATACTACATTGCTTTGCTGGGCTGGAACTTGCCATGTAGGGTTTTTGGCTTGTATCTGTTGTCTCACATCAGGTTGTCTGGGCATCTTGCGTATCCCCCCCATACTATAGGGAGTCGGGACACCATCAATACAGTTGGTGGGCTGAGGCACAGGGAGGCTAAATTACTTTTGCCAAGATCATGTCAGAAGACTGTGGCTGAACAGGAAATTGAACCTTGATCTTCCAAGTCCCATCCCATTTTGTTCCTCCCTCTTAGTATTTCCATCTGTGTGGCTTTAAGCAACGCAGGTGATGGGTTCCCCTTTCACAGAGCCATGGCTGGTGGCCGTAACTGTGTGGCTGTCACCTGGAATGCAGCCTGGTTAACCTCTCTAAACTTTATGTCCAGAGAGTTGTTTTGGGAGGTGGGTCAGTTGGAGTAAAACACAAGAACTCTGGAGTTGTAGAGCATTGGTGGCCGTGGGGGATGATGACAACAAGGCAAAGAGGGGATTGTTTCCTCTTATCCTGGATTTCCTTCAAGTTGAATGATTGGTCATCTCTTGCTGTGTCTCTTTCCTAGTCAGATTATTGAAGCACGGTTTCTGCAATACCAAGATATCCACACAGGGGACGTGGTGCAGGTGAGCTTCTGAAGGACTGACGCAATACTATGTGGCAGTTATACTTAGAGCAATGATCTAACTAATGTGCATTTCCTCTGCCTAATATGTATTCCACTTCTGATCCTGACTAGCGGTATGAAAATGAGGAGAAAAACCTCTTCTTGCAGAACTTGATTAACGGGACATGTTACTTTTCTTTCTCCATTTTGTTCAGGTTTCCATTCATGATGCTGCCAAGGCAATCAAATTCTAGCCACAGTCAGTCATTTACTTATGGCCATGAACACATTTTTAGAAAGGCTTGAGCGAAAGAAACTAAATCTCGCCTCACACTCAAAGTAGAAGTGTCATCACAATCAGCTGATGGGCAGAAAGTTACTCAGTTATGATCATTCTTATGTCTAAGTCATAACTGTGTTGGATATGTCTCTGGAAACAATTCTTGTTTGCCAGAGTCAGTAGGGATTTTGCAGAAGTAGCCTGTGCTTAAGTAAAAGAGGCTGTAACACAACCTTATGGAATGTATAAAAGTTAATGAGTTAGATAGGTTGGGTGGAGTGTGGGCTGGAGTAAGATTTTATTTTCTGGAGGGTGATTAGATCTTTTTCCCTATTTTGGGTTCTAGGGCAAAGTGTTTGCTCTGAAGCCCATTGGGATGCAGGTGAAAGTGACTGATGGAATTAAAGGGCTCGTGCCATCCATGCATCTTGCAGATGTGATCCTGAAGCAGCCTGAGAAGAAGTACAACATAGGAGATGAAGTCAGGTGTCGGGTGAGAGCTGCCAGACACGGTCTTCAGCTGCTTTGCACTCTTTTGTTCTGAGGATTTAGCAGCTGGATTGGTCAGACAATAGCAGATGTGCTTTTTGAACGTTCTTGTACTCCATTCTTGTAGGTGCTAGAGTGCAATCCTGCAGGAAAGAAGCTGATCCTTACTCTAAAGAAAAGTCTTGTCCAATCAAAACTTCCAGTCCTCTCCAGTTATGAAGATGCAAAACCAGGTCTGATCACACATGGCTTTGTGGTGTGTGCAAGGGAGTTTGGCTGCATTGTGAAGTTCTACAATGATGTCAAAGGTCTGGTACCCAAGAATGAGCTAAGCTCAGAACCCGTATCTTGTCCAGATAAAGTCTTCCATGAAGGCCAGGTAATTAATGTACCTATGCAATGTCTTGTGTTTGAATGTGAAAGAGAAATATGCAGTTGAGTTGGCCCCAAAGTAGGTTTTCCCCAGGAGGAGCAAGAGATGTTCATGTCCTCTCACTCTAAGTAATAGTTTTGTTCCACTTAGATTGGGTTGTGAGAGGGACAGCTCTTTTTTGTGTATTTCACAGAGATGTCTTTATTTCTAGGGTCTCTCTATTCTGGTGTGCAGGAAGCACCATGGTATGTGATATAAGGATGGCACTTGGTTGAGTTACTGAGGTCTTAGAAGTTTGGGGTTCTAGGTTGCAGTTTCGTCTAAAGAAGGTTAAAACTTTTACCTACACAATCAGAAGGACAAGGTTTTCTGCCTCTGCATTATTCTGGTTTTCCTATTTGTTTCAAATTCTGCACATCTTAAGCCAGGCACTCTGGGAACCATGCTGTTCACCAAGTTCTGGTCTTTGTGTGGGCAAGCTCATAGAGATCTCAGCCCTCTTAATTTTTTTTTTTTTTTTTCTGGTGCTTTTATTAGTCTTTAATCCTGATGTTTGTTGGCTGGCTAAGCAGAAGGGCAATTTTCTAGTCAAGATTTCTGACTGCAAATCTGGAGATGTGAATTTTATTCTTAACTCTGCTACAGACCTGCCACATAATTTTAGCAAGTCATTTAATGATTATGTACTTCCATTTTTCATCTGTGTGATCAGAAGGACATTCGTCTCTGGTTGAACCTCTTAAGTTATAGTCACTAGCCTGCTATCCTTAGGTGTGAGAGAAAAGTGTACTTGTGTATGCGTTACCCTGTCTCATTTTGTAAGTAGGAGCACACTGAGGGGCGGGGGTCAGCTGAATTAAACTTCTGTTTTATCTCTTTTTGTTGCAGGTTTTTAAAGTAATGGTCTTAAAATGTGAGCCCCAGCAGGAAAGACTTTTGTTGTCCTTCAGGTTATCAAGCAAGCCTGCCCTGGAGGACAAAAAGGAATGTACTCTGAAGAAGAACCAGGAAGTGAAATACCAAATAGGAGAGGTATTTAATTCAGTGACTGCTCCTTTTTTTTTCCTTTTCCTACTTGTTTTCCAAACAATTTGGTACCACTTTGAACAACTTTGCTTCAAGAACAGCTGTTGGTGCTCAGAAACTAGCATTAAATGTGCATTTCTTATTGTGTGGTTGGCCTTCTGGATCAAAAACAGGATCTCTGTTGTCAGAGATGAGGATAGAGGAGTCCCAGGACAGTCCTTCTGGAGGTACCAGTTAGTGCTCCTACTCCTAGGTGGAGTCCTCTTCTGGATGCTGCTGATGTTCTAAGTCCGAAAGCAGCTGCTTTTGTTCCCTGGAAAAAGCCAACTTTGGAGCAATGTTTTGAAATGCTTCCCTGTTGTCTTTGGAATGAACGCAGTTCCCAGCACCGTGCAGATAGTGCTAATGCAGGAACAGGACAGTTCTAATCATGTTTAAATTATTCCATTTGCCCTTCAAGTAAAAATTCACAACCGAGAGAATGTTTCTAGCTTTTGATTTCTCTGGGAGCTGAGAATTATTTTTTATTTTACTATCAATGTTGACATGCTTTTTAGGTGCAGCACTGCTGATCTGAGATTTTTCTCATATATAGCTGGGAGGCCATGTCAGAACCCCTGCAGCCCAGCATTTGGTACCCGGTGCATCAAAAGTGATGACTTTAAAGACACTTGTAATTTTATATCAATGTATTTGTTCTCTTTTCAGATGGTTGATGTGAAAGTCTTGAAGAAGAAAGATAATGGGCTAGAGGTTTCTATCTTAGAAGATGAAGGCAGTGTGATGGCCCTGATTCCCACAGTGCACCTTTCTGACTTTGTTGCTAACTGCAAGCTCCTGTGGCATTGTCTTCAAGAGGGAGATGTCCTGCCCAGAGTTATGTGCCTAAGTGACAAGGGAGAGCGTATTGTATCCTTTGGCACCTCAACCAGTCAAACAAAGCAGGAGGAAGAGGGGAAAGAGACATCTGTCAGGAATCCAGGGTATCTGCCACAAACAGAAGGTGTACTAGCTAGTGTGTTGAAATAGAAGTGCCTGTCAAGCTAGTGATGCTTCAAAGAATCATTATAGCTTGCTTGTGTTAAAAGTGAGGCTCAGCTCCCATCAGAACCAGGACTTGGTTGTGAATTGCCTGATCTTCCTAAGCAGCTTCTGGGCTGTTAATCGTATCACAACCTCGGAAAAAATTTTGCTGTTTTTATACCAAAAATCAGAACTGAAATACTAGGAAGTTGACATTTCTGCTAGTGTGAAGCATGCATCTTTAATGCTGAGCAGCTTAAGAGTTGTCGCTTGCTAAACTTTAGTGTAGAAAAATCAAGACAGAAATTGGTATTGCTGGATTTTGAGCTCCTGTACTGTCTAACCTGCAAAAAGTGCTCTAGCCCAATGGTTTGCAGCACCAAGAGATTTGCTTGGCATTGGGCTCCTTTCGACCATCTTTTTCCCATTTTTCCTAACTGGTTGTTCAGATCTTGAGCAGAAAGTCTGCAGTGATTTCTGCTGTACAGGACGAGCAAGTTGTGAGAAGCTTCTCTGAAATCCAGCCTGGGATGCTGTTGGCTGGTTATGTGAGGAATGTGATGCCCTTTGGAGTGTTTGTGGAGTTCCCTTTTGGTGTGACAGGACTGGCGCCCAAAGTGGTAAGCAATGCATTCACGACATGTGTAATCAGGCATGCTTGAAACATGGGTTTTAGCAAAGGTACAATAACACGGAAGGAAAAACAGGGCTGTGGATCCTGCATTTGCACAGCTTCCTCCAGTAGGGTAAAAGCTGCTTTTTAGGTTTGTGGTTTAATTCACTTCCAAAATGAAACGAAGGACTTTATTCAGGTGAGCTTAAGCTTCAACAAGGATTTCATGTGACTTCAGTAATTCATTTTAATTGATGACTTTTCATTAGTCTGTTGATTTCTATTGTGCATTTTCTTGAAATCTTAACTCAAACCCTTCTTCTGAACAGCACTGCAGGTGGTTGATAGTTAGCAGCTGTGCTCAGTAACCCTTGTCCCTTTGTTTCCTTTGCACAGAGCATGAGTGACAAGTTTGTGACGGACACCAAGGACCACTTTGTGGTGGGACAGACTGTGATTGCGAAGGTGATGAGCATTGATGATGAGAAGCAGCGTGTACTCCTCAATCTGAAGGTGTCAGAGTGTAGCTCAGGCGATTCTGCTGCAGAGAGCTTTGCCCTGCTGAATCAATATTTCAAGGAGATGAAAGAAATCAGGAACTTGTTGAGAAGAAGAGGTAAAAGTTTGCACATATTCTGTTAAAGGGGATCATATCACAAAAAGGGAGCTCAAGAGGAACAAAGGGAAAACCGTTTTCTTTTTAATGAAATAAAGGTCAGTTCAAGCAAAGACTTGGCTTCCAAGAGGAACTAATTAGAAGAAGGACGTGTGTGCAGTGTCTGCCATTGACAAGAAGGCTTTTTGGAACTACAGCTGGAACAAGCCAAAGAAGCTGCTTTTTTCATTGAAGTCTGCTAGACCTCTTACACTGATTTTGAGTTGAAGCTTAGAGAATTAAAAATAAGGGGATAAATAGACTAACTCTGAGATCCATATACCAAAAGAGGAAGTAAGATACAATGGTACAAAAAGATGGGTTCCTTGAAGGGCCTATGAAGGTGAAAATAAGAAAGGCCAGGGTAAGATTGGATGTTTTGTGGACCAAAGCCTTTCTCCAGACTTGGAGACACTTTTTTGGTGTGAGTATTTGTAATTGCTTTATGAAGCAGTCTAAAAGTTAATCAACTGAGACATGAGGCATTAGTTTCACTGTTTAATTATGTGTCACATGAAGCATTGTCTCTATTTGTTTATTTTGAATCTGGCAACGATTAGTTTTTAGTACTTCATATATATGTTATTTGAGAGTTATTTTTTAGTACTCTGTGCTCTTGTGTTTTAAGATCTTTGGTCTGCAGACCTGATTTCTTTGGTCAGTAAGCAGATGTTAAATGCCATATAGCTTACAGATATAAGGAATATTGAGCCAAGCTGTGAAACCTATCTAATGTGCCAACAGAAGTGTAGGCGTATGGTTTTTCTGTTTTTTGTTTTTAAGAATGGCTTACGGAAGTCCCGAAGGAGTTTATTTCTGTGTGTCTGAGTGAATTGTCACAAAGCACCAGTGAAGCAAAATAGGTTGCTCAATGCCCAAACCTGAATTTCCCCAAATGCCTGAAAAGAGAATGGTGATAAGCAATATGGGAGGCTCTCATTGCATGCAAACTCACATATTAGAAACAGGCACTTAAGACCTACCCCTGCTAATTACTTAGTTGAGGAAAACCAGCACTAGTGCCTGGATACCAGGGTGATAGGCACATAAGAATCAGAATGGACATCATGTCAATTTTCTGTACTCAAAAGTGATGGAAGGACAGAAGACAACTGGAAGTGGCCTGAGTCAGTGCATCAATGTCACTTGCTATGATATTAGAAAGGCTGGGCAAATTAGGTGTCCGATGGTAAGGCCGTGATCTTTTTTCCCCTGGTGTTTTCTGAAGAACAGTGCATCTGTTTAAAGTGAATGATGCAAAAGCATCATCAGGATTAAAATAATAAAGGAGAAGGCTTTGATTTAAGAAGAATTTCCTTACTTGCCTGTTATATGCTGCAGGCAGTAGGCAGTCTTATTGTGTTTAAGCAAATAGGACTAGCATTGTCTGTCACAATAAAGAGGAATCATTGACAAGACTAAGGATGTATTATTTGTATGCATACTGTATTTTCTGGTAACTTGTAACTGATGAGAAATTACCATTTCTGCTTTCATCTAACCATGCTTTTAAAACTATGACAATGAAGGACACTAGCACTGTTTTTTACTGGCAGTCAAGATCTGTTTGTACTATTCTTATGGTACAGAATTCTGCATTTGTGCATGCTGTGATCATCAAGTTGTTTTTTATTGTTGGTATTTGTGCATGGGATGCATGATTTTCACAGAGGGATTTTTCAACTGCCCTGAGCCTTAGCCAGGATCTGCTTAACTACAAAGTACAAGGATAATTATGCTGACACTCAAGTGCTTGTGGTAACCCAAACCTAGTACTCACATGGGGATCAGTTGGTACCAATAGATTTTCCTACTTGTATTACAGGTTTGCTGAACGAGTCCTCCAGCAAAGGTTTTCTCACATGCTGTTTTTCTAGTGTTAGGAATACTGGATGTATTGCAGTTGGTTTTTATCAAATTCTAACTTTGTCTTTTTAGGTTCTTTTTATATCCAGTAGCGTTTAATGTTTTGTTTTTTCTATAATTGTGAAGTGACAGGTCTATTTTGTGTTTTTAATATTAATCTATTTTGCTTTCATCTTTTTTCTATATGCAATGCTATGTGCCAGTGTTCTTAAAAGATTGGAAAGTGTTCTCTCCAAAGTCATCAGATCCTTAATGTCCCAAAAGTGTTTCTGCTTCAGTTAACTCTAAACATTTACGTTGTATTTCTACAGATTCAGGAGCCTAAACTTTGTTTTCCCATATGAAAGTGGATATAAATGCTTGTTTGTGCACTCTTGAGCAAATGTGAAGGCTGTCTTGGTTTTGCAAAGAAAGAACAGACGTAAAACTGACTTCCCACCTTTTCTTCCCATTATTTAGGGGAGCCCAGCATGGCCCAAGGCCTTTGTGAGTTGGTGCCTGGGAAGGAGCTGCAGCTGGTCGTGCAGGATGTGAAGGAGGATGGCTCAGCACTGTTCAGTGGCAGCTGTGTCACAGGCTTGACTGTAAAAAAAACTGTACCAGCCACTCGCTACCATTTGGGAGGTGAGGGTCTTGTCTTTGCTTGCTTTGGTTTTCACTCTTGTGCTTTGAAATCTCTGTCCCGAAATGAATTCTGCTGCTGAGGAACTAACATGGGAGGAGTCTGATCAGAGTAGGGATGGGCTTGAAGAGTAGTTTAGTTTCCTAATGTGTTGCTGACCCATTTTTGTGATTTGGAACATACCATTTAAACCTACCTGTGCCTCTATTAACCCCATCTGTAAACCAAACCTAATCCTGCCTCATATCTTGGACATCTTGTAGGGTCTAGTTTGTGCTCTGAGATCCTTGGTTGAAGCATACTGTATATAGACAAAGTATTAATACAAGGTCCGGCTTTCTTGTATTTTTTTCTTCTTTCTTTAGAAATATGTTCCTTGGAGTATGTCCTCTATCCGAAATTGCTGTTAATTTTTCTTTTAAATCAATATGACTTTAAAGCAGGACTGCAATTTTGGTACTTTGCAGTTCAAAAATTAAAGCAGAAAAGTGCCGTGTTACGCAGAATCAAACAAGTACATGCTGAGATAATGAATAAACCAATGAAACCAATACAAACTGCTAACTTCAGC
>NW_010527272.1:13733-33380 GCF_000687285.1 Phaethon lepturus
CAGCAGGAGTAATATCCCAGCACTTTTATGTTCAGAAGCGTTTCTTTGTTTCCTTGGCAACAGATAGACTGATTGATGGTGGTTTTGTGCAAATGTTAGCATAATCTTTTTCAAAACCTGTATTACCTTGAATTTGTGTTTAGTCAGCCTTGTCTGCATTATTTAAGAGTTACATCTTTGTAAAATCCGTTTAGTTCTTCCATGTAAGCATCATAGATCTTTTCCAAATAAAAAAGCCCCCTTTTTTTTTTCCTCCTTGCCATTAATGTTGGAGGAATCTGCTCTTTATCTTAAAGAGACTTAGTATATGTTTGGTACTGAGTTGACTTCATGACAGTAACTTAGTTACAATTAGTAATTAAGCAGTCTTTTTATCACTGTGGTCTTCAGGAGTTAAACTGAACCACAGGCAGCCCTTCCTGTCTGTCCTGTGCCACTAGCTCCAAATTCTTCACTGTCATTAGGAGATAACCTCCTTGTTCTCATTTGTAGATAAAAGTATTGTTCCTGGTGAGAAAACCAAGGCATTGGTTCTTCATGTGGATGTCCTCACATCCAAGGTGTATGTTTCTCTTCGGGAAGATCTGTTAAAACGAAGAGCCAAGCAAGTATGTGTTCAGTTTATGCATTTGTGTGTTTCTGTTTGTCTAGCAAACTCTAGGTGATTAATAAATTTTGAGGAGGGGCTGTTTCCTCTTTTAGAACTGTGGGAGGTAGAGTGAAGGGAGTCAAAAATCTCAGCAGGAGAAGTCACTATCTCCATTTCTGTCTAGCGGCTCACAGAGGACTCCCAGCACTCTGCCATCGTGCAGCACATAGCAGAAGAGTTTGCCATCGTGTCTTTGTTGGAAGCAGGCCAGCTGGCGGCTATCCCCATAGCCTCTCACTTCAATGACACCTTCCGCTTTGACTCAGAAAAACTGAAGGTGGGACAAACAATCTCTGCAACCTTAAAAGTAGCGAAGGTGAATGACTACAAAGTCTTGTTAGCAGTACAAGGCCCAGCAAAGAAGAATGTTTTTGTAAGGGTCCGAAACGAGTCTGAGACAGCATTAGAAGAGATGGTTGCTGCTGTGAAACACTCGCTTTCCCTGGGGGATATTGTTACTGGTACCGTTAAGTCCGTCAAACCAACCCATGTCACAGTTGTTATTGATGACAGGCTGACAGGTTCAATCCACGCATCCCGTATTCTGGATGAAGTGCCCATAGGCTCTTTTCCAACGTATACTCTGAAAGCTGGAGAGAAGGTGACTGCTCGAGTCATTGGAGGCAGAGATGTGAATACTCACAGGTGGGAAAACATGCACATAGTATTACCTTTTGGGCAATGTGAGGCATAAAACAGTTACTCAGTTCAGATGATCTAGGCTGTTCCCTCTGTCAACAGATGCTGTTACAGCTACTGTTGCTGGAGTAGTTGAGGCCTGAGGAAATCTCAGATCCAGGTTTCAGTGAATTAGCTTTCCACCTGTGTCACTGTATTTATCTTGAGTATAAATTGCAAGATCTCTAAACTGTTAAGGTCCAGTGGATACCTTAAATACAACCAGTATTTGACCCTAGGCGTAATTGTGCTAGGGTATTTTGAGTACCTAAATTGCCACAGAAGTAGTACTAGGAAGAACTGGAATGGGATGGCTTTGGTAGTTTTAGAGGGCTTACACCTGTTTTTTTTGCCAATGCAGAGGGATTACAGATGGGTGACTGGGGCCTTGGGAGATCATGAGAAACCTTGATTCTTTTACTGTTCTTTAGGTACTTGCCCATCACCCATCCACACTTCACACAGTCCATTCCAGAGCTCAGCATTCGACCAAGGTACGTGCTGGTCTCTGTGCTGTCTGTACATGCTTCACAGACCTTGTATCCTTGTAGCTCCCTCCCTTGTTCCTCCCATTTGTGAAGGAACTGGTCATGAGCAAGGACCTCCACATGTATGCAGTGTGGCAAGGCCTCTTACTCTCTCTTTTACACTAACTTGGGTCTGGGAGCTGTGTTAAACCTCATAGTGCTCTCCTAGCACATGATTTCCTTTGTATGTCCTTTTGGCTTCAGGTTCTGCCAGTCTGGACTCTGGTATGTCCATTCATGTCAGAAGGATTCCCTCTTAAGACCAGGGAAGAATTAATTCCCTGCAGAGGGATGCAGCTTGGGAGGGGATGGGGATGAATGTCACAAAGGCATTGTCACAGTAGTACTGGTCACCATAATCTCCTGGGTTTCTAACTCCTGTCTTCATTGTTAGGACCAAAGCTGTCCTATTGATGTCCTCTTCCTTTGTTTGCAAACAGCGAAATAGAAGGGAAAGTCACAGCAATGATGAACCTTAAAGAAGACAGTGCCCTCAAGAAACTTGGACTCTACAATGTTGGACAGACAGTCATCTGTTTTGTGAAAAAGGTGAGATCAGAGTCTACCTAAGTAGTGTGCTGGGGGAAGGCAGCAAGTGAGGGTATCTCAGGGGCCTTAATTCAGACCTGAACGCTGACACTACTGTGGTCTTCATTAACTGTGAGAGTGGCCCACGCAAAGTGCAGTGTCTCACGGGGTGAGTAGGAGAAGGAAGTCACATTTTCTATACTTGATGGAGTTGAGCTAACTCATCCTCTTCGACATGCCTGTTTGTTGCCAGCAGATGCTTCCCACTCCTCAGTCTAGCAAAATGGCCTTTGGGAAATTGCATATGCCACCGGCAGAAAGCACACTTACTGCTAATCCCCAGTGTGCACTTGCCTGTGAACCACAGCAGCATTATGCTTATAGGAGTAGAAGCCAGATCACCATTTCTGCTTGGTGCAAGAGCCAAGGCTGGAGTAGTTCTTTCTAGCTGTAAAAATTAGTGAATCCACAAGGGAAGGAGTTTTTTACTAAGGTCTCATGCTGTCTTCTCTGATTATTTGTTGTCTTCTCAGTATAACATATTTAAAAATTGGCTGGAGGTAGAAGTCACCCCTGATATTCGAGGAAGAGTTCCTCATCTGCTGCTGTCTCTGAACACCAAGGTAAGAGGCTGTTACAGATAAGCTACACAAATTTTTTTTCCACGTACATAGCTGCAAGTAATGACTGCAGACACTTCTGACATCCATGTGAGCTCATAATCTAGTACTCTGCCCATTAGGCATTACTGCCCCGCATTGACAAGCAAGTACTATGCCTGTAGCTAGCTTGGCTCGGGGTAGTAGAGCCATTGAAGCAATGCTGAGCTATCAGTCAAGTGTACATACCAAAGATGTGTATAGAAAGTATAAAGCTTCACAGAAGAAATGCCAGTCAGAGTTGTGCAAAGCTCCTTTTCTGGTAGTAAGTGGAAACCGGTCTTTTCTTTCAGGTCTTAAAACATCCAGAAAAGAGCTTCAAAAATGGCCAGGCAATATCAGCTACAGTGACTGGAACAGATGTCACCAAAACAAACCTCTGCTTGTCACTCACAGGTATAGTGGAGCTCTAACAGCAGGACCCCACTACATGCAATGCTTTATTTGGAGATGGGCCTGTACTGACCACTCAGGTGAAGACGTTAACACTCCAGAGCCAACCTGTACCTCCCTGTAGGACAGAACTAACCCTTGGGACCCTGACCCAGATGTAGCAGCATGCAAGGCAAGAGGATTCAGACCTTTAGACTAAAGAATCACTTTCTTACTGTCTCAGCCTGAAGCCTTTCTCTGAGCCCTTATGAATGTATTCCCTTCTGATCTCAGACATGAGATGGTTCATTTGTCAGTTTTGCTGGATCCTGGAACTGTGTTACTAGGGGACCTTCTCTGGGCTACCAAGGCAAGCGTTTTGTGAACTGAGGGAGTGCATAGACTGCACCTTACCAAAAGTTGGTGGGTTTGATAAGTGACTAGGTAACTAAAATCAGCTTCACTGATTCATTAGCCCTGTTGCTTTGGTTGCATACTTTTTGAGTATTATGAAGCCCTCTCCCTGCTTCACTTTTTCTAGGAATTCAGTCACTGGAGCAGGGCACCATCACTGTAGGCATGGTAATAAAGGTGACTCCACACATTGGTTTGACCATTGTGCTGCCAGGTGGGAAGACTGGCAAAGTCAGCATCTTTCACCTCAATGATACCTACATGGAGAATCCTCTGGGTGACTTCAAAGTTGGCAAGATTGTCAGGTCAGTAATTCTGTTTCTTGTTCCCTCCAGCTGCAAGGCTTAGAAATATCCCGGCGACAGGCTTTTTGCTGGCATAAGGTGATGGCAGACCTGTAAGGTTCAGTCCATTTCCTCCTAAGAGGTAATGCTGACTTATGACCTTACATGCATTTGTGTGAAAGTCTTATGTTTTCCATGTATGAAGAAGCCCCTTTTCAGCTGCTTTGGACAGTGTTTTGAGAGTAGCTACTCTCTTAGCTAAGGTGCTGATGGGACTGAGGGAAGCCAGTTATCCCAGCTCTGCTGTGGTTCTGTCGGCTGTTTGGCAAGTCAGTTGTCTTGTGCATTACAAATGTAAAGTAATTGCAGTTCCCTACTTCACAGACTTGTACGTAATGCTGGAGAATGCAACAGGCCAAGTGATTCAGCTGTAACAATCTTTAAGTCTTTTGTGCTAGCAATATAGACTGGGTAAAGCAAGTAGATTTTTTTCATAAAGCCCTTTAGCTTTCACGAACTGTTGTGCCATGCTGGGTTGTGTTAGACAGCAAGTGCTCCAAGGGACAGAGTGGTTTGTTTCCTCTAGAGGTTCATTCTGCTAGTGAAAATATCTATTTTCTACCTGTGGCTTATTTTTAACAGGTAAAAAAAGCCACAGGTAGGTAAAAAAGCTTTCTGTTTTCTCCTCTTCCTCTGCCGTGCAGGTGTTACATCCTCTCCAATGAGAATGGCAAAATCCAGTTATCTCTCCGGCAATCTCGGTATGTGTCACCCCTCCAGTCTGTTGATCCACTAGTGAAGAAAAAGATAGTGAAATACAGTAACTGTTGGTTTGTGCGGATCAGTGTGAAGTGTTAAAAGGACAAGGACTGCTTTTTTTTTTTAAGGGATGAGACTTGTTCCTACTTCAGAAAGATTTTCCTTTCCTTGTATCGGCAAACGTGGAGGTGTCTGACAATGTAGAACTCATTAAGTGGGTTCAGATTTAATTCCTGTTTATCGTAGTTTCTAGACTTGACTTAACTTTTTTATTTGTTTATTTGGGAAGAAAGAGAAAGTTCCACCACTGAATTTGCAATATAAACACTTTACTTTTCAATGTTCAGACTCATTTTAACCATTTTGATTAAATAGCAAACTTAGTCCTAAACGTCTTTCAAAACTGAGCCTCTTGCTTTGTCTTCTCTATGGAACAAAAATGCATAAACCATGTGGAATGAAGTGTCTTAGAAATAAGTGGGGGAAAAAACCCAAGCCAGTGCTGTGCAGAATTTCAGACAGCATTTTACGCTCCTCATTTTCTCAGTGTCAGAGGAAGCCAGGCTGATCTGTTTTGTTTGGCTTTGTTTACAGCGGTATGTTTGTTCCCTAATGCTATGTATAGCTTGGCAGAGATGCAGATAGTCCATTAGTATGTTTGAATAAGCTGAAGGGTGTCCCTGATCCGGTACGTTTTCTAGAAAGTACTAGCTATTGTTAATACTGATTTCTTTTTTTGGTATCCAGAGCAGAATGTGGATTATTTAGATGAGTCCTTTAACTTCTAACCTCTCTTTTCTTTTAGGCTAAACCCAAAGAGCAACAGCAAAGTGGAGGATGTTGAAATAACATGTATTAAGGATGTTAAAAAAGGCCAGCTAGTGAGAGGTTATGTAAAATCAGTCACTCCATCAGGTGTATTCTTTGGGTGAGTAGCATAAGAAAATGATTCTGGGAAATGAGAGGTCTTGGAGAACTTCTTCTGAATGTACAATTCTGGAGTCTTGTTTGGGGGTGGTCTGTGGCATAATGCAACGTGACAAAATTAATTTCTTCCTGGGAATCAAGATGTCATTGCTTCTTCCTTGAGCCTATGAAATTAAAGTAGGAACTGTACTTCCTCCCACACTCCCCAGAATACTTATTTTTTATTTTCCCCCTCTTCTCAGCTTATCCACTTCTCTTCTGGGCCGAATCCTGTTCCAGAACGTTTCCCCTTACTTTGTACAGAAACACTCCTTATATGAAAAGTACCTGCCTGAAGGAAAGCTGCTCACTGCCAAGGTGCTTGGGTAGGTACAACGTTCTTTAAAAGAGGCCATGAATTAGTAGAAAGGAGATGAGGGAGGAGGAGAGGATGGGAAGAGGGAGGATAAAAGCCAGGAAGATTTAAAAGAAGTTCATACTCTTGCAGTCATTGTAAATGCTATGATTTTTTTTTTCCCCTCTTCTTCTCTCCTGTTACTCCTGGCAATGCATCACAGTGTAAATGGAAAAGAAGAACATATTGAGCTCTCTCTCCTGCCTGAGGACACTGGGATGCCAAGCATCTTGCCTGAATCCCTAGGCCTACCGCGATATGATGCAGGGGAGGAGAAAAGAGAGGCAGATAATAGGGGAAAGAGGGAAGAGCTTAAGGTGAAGACAAAACGGAGAAGAGGAAACTCTGAAAGTGAGCAGGTATGGGTGTGATTGTGCAGGATATGCTAAAGGACTTTGTTGGCCCAAATACTGAAGGAACTAGGAAAATGCACTGGGATCAGGCTGAGGAATTATACAGAGCAAGAAAAAAAGATTAAATTGCATTGGAGATTAGCAAAGGTCAGAAACTATTCCATTTGGGTAGGAGTTAACTTACGCGAGGGGGGTGCTGTGCCAGGGCACCACCTTCTATCTGCTGTCAGGCTCTTTACTTTGTGATCAGAATTGCCTTTTAAGATTCATTCCAGTTGTTGCCCTCCACCATCCACTCATTTCCCTTTGTTACAGGCAGCGAAGCCAAAAAAAAGGAAGATCTGCCCAGCAGATGAAAATGACAGTGGAATTGAGGTATATTACCGGGAGGAGGATGATGACCAGGAGGAGGAGGCAGCTAAAAAGAAATCCAAGGTGAGACGTTTGGAGGAGAACCTGAGCCTGAAGTGACTTTCCAGCCCTATTAAGATGTGTCAGTTTTGACTTGGATGACAGTAAGTGTTTTTGCTGCACATAGTAGTGACACAGACTGGTGTTTGTGTCATCTGGAAATGGCTTGAGATAGGCTGAGTTTTTTAAATTACAGCAAAGGTGACCAGAGTTTAACGTTTTTGCTGGTAGGCTGTTTGCAGGTGTGACAAGTCAATAGTACTGGCCAGAGAGAAGCCACAAGCAAACAGCAGTTGTCTGATCTCAGTGTAAAAACTTCAAATTAAAACCCAGGGCTTTCCCTGTCTTTCTCCAAACAGATAAGGAAAGCTGGTGAAGCTCCCAGGCTGCAGGTTTCCATGGGCTTCACCTGGGATGAGGACTTGAATGCAATGGATATACCTGTGCTGAATCAGAAGGAAGAGAGCTCAGAGAGCGAGGAGGAGGAGGATCCACAGTTGAAGGTACTGTGTACTAGTGTTGCCTGCACAGGAGACACCTCATGGTGGCTGTAATGTGATGTTTTGGTATTTGCATGTCTGTCTGCTCCATAGTAAAGCCTTTTAACTCAAGGGAACATCTCTGACAGCGAATACAGAACTTCCTTAACTACTCTAAGCACCGGGCGTAGCAGCAGATATCTCTGAAGCAGAGGAGAAAAGGCACTATTTTAGCAAGGCCGCATGAAAATAGGGCTTCTCATGTTGACATGCTAAAAAAACAATTATTTAGGGTTAAACAAAGATTTTCATGAAAGTAAAATTTTTGTATTTGATGTCAGCTGTGTTTTATTTTTCTGAGTGTTGTAAATTTACAGGAAAACCTGGAAATGAAAAACCTTTTCAAAATATATCCCTCTTATTTAGAAAAACACCAGAAAAGTATTCTTTTATGCTGTAATTTTTTAGAAGAGTTTTCTAGTGTGAGCAATTCAGCAAAACCAGAAACAAGCTCATTAATTGCTTTCAGGATTTCCCCTGTGTCTCAAAACTCACTCCTGTAAAGGCCATGCATGGCCGATGCTTTATTGCCTAAGGTGTAGTTGCCTTGTGCAGAGAACTATGGCACTGTCAGTTCCTAGTTTAGACCTCAGTCACCCTAATGGTCCAGCAACATACCCCAGTCTTACACAGTTTCTCCCCATATATCTTGGATTTTTACAGAGTGCAGGTGGTGGTGAGCACTGGCACGGAGGGTAAAGGTGGAAGAATGGGAGTGAGGGGTGAAGTGTGAATCCTGCCGTTGGGGTGCAAGGCTAGCAAAGTATTTGGTCCCTCAGTGTATTTCATTAAAAGAAATGAGATTTCATGTACTGCTGCTCTTCTTGGAGGTGTGAACTGTGTGTGAAGGGGTGGGATGTGTGTACCATTTTCCTCCTCTCTTGAACAATTGGCCTCATCTCTTCCTGTGAAAACTGCCTAGCCTTGGACATACTGAGGTCTGGCTGCCCTTTAGGTGGGCCTGCCTATTCCCACGTGAAGTGCCTGCTTTTCCCCAGTCTGCCTTTTTTGCTCCTTCAGCTGAAGAAACAAACAAAGAAGGAGAAGGAGTTAGAGAAGCAGAAGAAGGAGAAGGAGCTCTGCAAATTAGAGGCAGCTCTGATGGACCCCAGTCGACAGCCCCAGTCAGCAGATGACTTTGACCGCCTGGTGCTGAGCAGTCCCAACAGCTCCATCCTCTGGCTACAGTACATGGCTTTCCACCTCCAGGCTACTGAGATTGAGAAGGCCAGAGCTGTGGCAGAAAGAGCGCTTAAAACAATCTGCTTCAGGTAATAATGGGACACTGCCTTTCTTTGCCCCAAAGAATAAATCATGGTAGGGTAGTTGTGGTGCAAGAAGAGCATTGGTAGCATCATCAGTGGGTGTGCATGTGTGTGTGGAGTGGCAGAGTCCATTTCAGTAAGCTCAAAAGGATTGAATGATAGCAGCCCTTTGAAGATCTGGCTTGAGTCACCACAGTTGGCCTGCAGCTGACTTGTTACAGCTCATGAGCGCAGTAACTCCCCAAGGTATCACTGAGCACATACTACTGAGCAGTCAGCAGGGTTTGGAAGAGCATAATGCTGTCAGTGATGTCGTCCTTAAATCAAAACATGAAACAAACTGTGAAACTCTTGTCACTTTTTCCATACGGCTGCACTCTTCCGTATTAAATCATCTCTACAGCATGATTACAGTGCTTTCTTGAATCATCCTTGTGGTTTTTAATTACAAACAACAGTGATCAAAAGTTGAGGTGTGAAACAACTGCTGCTGTGCTCTATTCCAAAAGTGGTGTTTCAGTGAGCAGTATGCCCCCTTCCTTTGTTCTGGAAGCAGGCTACATACAAGTCAGTGAGTCATTGTAGGGTGGTTTGCAAAAAGCTGATGAAGACTGGTAAAAGGCTAAATATTCTTGTTCACATCTGCTTTAAGGGAAGAACAGGAGAAGCTGAATGTCTGGGTAGCTCTGCTGAACTTGGAGAACATGTATGGTACTGAGGAGACACTGATGAAGGTCTTTGAGAGAGCTGTTCAATACAATGAACCTCTGAAAGTCTTCCAGCATCTGTGTGACATCTATGCCAATTCTGAGAAGTACAAGGTAAGATAGTGCAAGCCAGTCCCAGGCACAGATCCCATGCAGTCATGCCATTAAACTACCAATGCTGGCTGTATAATCTTCCAGCTGTCACAGGCCTGTCCTCTTCCTAACTGGGATTAATAGTTGTGATTGACAGCGGACAAGAAACTATTGATACTTGCTTTTCTGTCATAAGCGTTTGGAGATACCTGGGCCAAGAGTAAGAGTTTTAAAGCTACAAGACTTTATTATGAATCTGTGTGGTCTAACCCAACTCTGCCCTTCCAGCAAGCAGAAGAATTGTACCACACAATGCTGAAGCGTTTCCGACAGGAGAAATCTGTGTGGCTGAAATACGCCTCTTTCCTCCTGAAGCAAGGCCAGACTGAGGCTACGCACAGGCTTTTGGAGCGTGCTCTCAAGGCTTTGCCCACGAAAGAACGTAAGCACTCTCTTCCCCATCCTTAATGTGGACCATGTGTTGACAGGTCTCCAGTAGAGGGACTGCTCTCAGATAACTCTGCCTGTGACAATGTTTGTAATAAGCGAAAAGTGCTACCAGTTGGTGCTGAACGTGGTGCCCTTGACCCTCAGGGGAGGGGGACATTTCAGCCTGGATATCAATGCTAAATCCTCCTGTAATAGAATTTGCTGTGATGGGCAAAAGCAAAGCATCCAAAGCAAAGATGACTTTGAGTCTTAAAGCCCTTTAGAAGAGTTCAGTTGGTCTAGTCCCAGGTTTGTGGGGCTGCGCCTGGATGCTGCAGGATGCATTTGCAAAGAAAGTAAGAATAATCTTCTGTCTTCTGCAGAGAGCTGAAAAGCAAGTGAACTGTGACCCTTCTCTCTCCCACTCTGATCTCACCTTGGTCCATTTTACAGAAGAGCCTTTTGTCTCTGGGTAGAGATGATTCTGTCTCTGTGCCTGCGTCTGTGTTGTGTCATTATCACTCATGTGTTTGTTCATAAGGAACAGAGCTGCTCTGATAGCCTAACATGTTGTTACTTGTTCCAGATGTGGATGTAATTTCAAGGTTTGCACAGCTGGAGTTCCGTTTTGGGGACCCAGAACATGCTAAGGCCCTCTTTGAGAGCACCCTCAGCAGCTATCCCAAGCGGACAGACATCTGGTCCATTTACATGGACATCATGATCAAACATGGCAGCCAGAAGGAAGTACGGTGAGTTGTGCTACAGCAGGCTGGGAAGGGGCAGAGTACAGTGCTTGGAGCAATACCTGAAAAGAGCAGAGTTACCCTACAGCATGAGGTTGTACAGGGCTTCCCAGAGCAGAGCAAAAGAGAATTTTTATAATCTAGAGAAAGAAAACTGGGGTGTGTGGAAGTGCTTATCCTTGCCAGGACTGTGGATACTCCAAGGAGGTCCACAGGGCAGAGGGGCACTGATTTCTAATGGCCTGCATGACAGAAGCTGGATAACTAATAACTAATGGCCTGCATGACAGAAACTAGAGGACTTGCACTGTTGCATCTGTCCCTCTGAAGGGATTGCCTTGTTGTATCTGAAGGGTGAGATCAAGCCTTGTGTATGTTGTAACATAAAAATGGAGAAACATTTTTTTCCCCCTTTCTTTTTCTTTTCTGAGAGTGGACAAAAGGAGGTCCAGCTTCCTTGCACTATGGATCCAGCCACATCCACTTAATGGATGCAGGGTCAAATACAGTGGCTGGATCTTAGCATAAGTTGATCAGCAGTCTTAGAGTTCTGCAAGCAAATAGAAGGCTTCTATTTGGAGGTTTTGGCCAATTGTCAGGAATCTCTTGCTTCAAGCACCAGCACTTTGCAGCAGGTTGAATGTCTCCCCTGACTTTCCGCTCTTTGTACAAAGGCAGGATACAAAGGCTTGTAGCGAGTGCTGTCACCAACACAACAATCTGAATCACTTTGGTTTCTTGCAGGGACATCTTTGAGAGGGTCATACACCTGAGCTTGGCACCAAAGAAGATGAAATTCTTCTTTAAACGCTACCTGGATTATGAGAAGAAATTTGGTACAAAAGAAAGTGTCCTGGCTGTTAAAAGAGCAGCACTTGAGTATGTGGAGACCAAGAGTTCCCTTGCTGACACCTAAGTACAACGCAAGTAAAAGCAGAGAGACTCAGCTCTCCATGCAGTGTGGGAACTGAGAGGTGTAGAGTTCTGCTGTGAGTGTCTGTGGACAGTGAGTTTCTGGAGAGTATTGGTCTATGACCAAACCAAACTGGAAAAAGCAAACAATCAAAGGAAAAGAATTGAGAAATGTTTGCAGCTTTGTCCAGATGTTACAAATAATCCTAGTCTGTTGATGACTTTGAAGACAAGTTTTTAAATATAGACTGTTTTATAAGCAATACAAACAACAGCCATACCTGTTCTACTTTCCTGGGGAAATGGTGCGGTTATGACCCACTATTTTTTTACGTACAGCAATGTCTTATAAATTGATTTCTCTCTCTGTCAAGATGGCAGAGAAGATTCTTGCCTTTCTGCTGAATTAACACTTCAAAAGATTTATCTCAAGTACCTTTGTGCTCCTAGAAATTGGCAGAGCAACGCAGAATTGTGGCGTAGTTGAGGTTGGAAGGGACCACTGGAGATCATCTGGTTCAAACCCCTGCTCAAAGCAGGGGTCTGCTAGACTAGGTTGCTCAGGACCATGTCCAGTTTGGTTTTGATTTCTCCAAGGATGGAGACTCCACAGCCTCTCTGGACAACCTGTTCCTGTGTTTGACCATGTTACCAGTACAAAAATGTGTTTTCTTACATTTAAATGGAATTCCTTGTATTTCAGTTTGTGCCCATTTCCTGTTGTCCTGTCACTGAGCACCACTAAGAAGAGTCTGGTTCCGCTTTTTTTACATCCTCGTGTCAGGTATTTATACATGTGGATAAGATCCAGCTTGAGCTTTCTCCGCAGGCTGAGCAGCTGCAGCTCTCAGCGTCTCCTTGTGTCATGGGTACTTCAGTCCCATAATCATTTTCCTGTCCCTCTGCTGGACTCACTCCAGTAAGCCCCTATCTCTCCTGTACTGGGGAGCTCAGTGCTTGACTGAGATGTCTCACCACTGCAGAGTAGAGGGGAGGGATGACCTCCCTCGACCTGCTGGTAATGCTTTTCCTAATACAGCCCAAGATGCTCTTCTCCCCTTCTGCTGGAAGGGCATATGCCTTTAAACCCCACAGTATCCAGTTGCGATGGATCGCAACTGTCTATCGTAACAAGTTCCCAGGGATTGATAACAGAAAAAACAGTGATTTTTCAAGTTGTTGTCTCTTAAGAGAAATCAGTGAAATCAAAGAAAAAAGTGTTTTTTCTGTGCTGAAAAAAGTCATGCCAATCTAACCTTCTGCTTGGAAAAAGCCAGGTATCTTGGGTACTTAAGTGGGCATGATCACTGGTGTCGGTGCCTTATGATCCATATTGTAACTCTCCAGTAAGATGTGGATGTGATCACCCACATGTTTTACAAATGAAGAACTGAAGGTAAGGGGAAAAGCAGGGTATGCAAACAGGTGTCATTATCCAATGTAGATGCTAGCGAGTGGGTGACCAGCATTCAAATACCAAACTTGAAGAGCCTTACTCATAGTAGGTACTCTGAACTCAAAACCAGAGCTCTGCAGGACCCAGCTCTTCTGCCGCTGTGAATGCCCGGCATTGGCAAGGCTGAATGATTATGCATTTAATTCATTCCCAAATCCGTTGTGATCCAGAAACAAGTCATTTAACTTTTTGCCCCCGAGGAGAGCAGGGTACTGTACTCAGATTTTGCTCAATGCTTTCCTAGAGGCGGCGGCTGTTTACAACATCCAGTAGCAGCTGCTCCTTTTTTTAAGAACACAGATGCTTAATCTTTTGGATTAATTAGTTGCATAATAGAATACGTAAATAAGCGTTGCAATAGAAACCAAGATCCCTTTGAGGTATTTTTCTTGACTGCTGGGGCTATTATAGTCTGTACAGTAGTCAGCAGGGAAAATGAAAGACCTGTGTGTAATTCTCCATACTGGAGGAGCTGGGTTTGAACCCATCTTGCTGCTGGGAAGTGTGCCCTAACTGGCAAGCTGTAGGCTGCTCTGTGGTGGGGTTGTTTTCAGCCTCTGGAGGAAAAGCAGATCGTGAGCTTGCAGCCTGCGTGATCCGGCATGCTGGGAAGACAGGCAGCTCGATTTCCCTCTTGGAATTTTGGTGAGAAGCCTAGCCTGGTTGCTTGTGCTGGTGTGTAAAGCCACGTGGGTTAACATCCCTCACCTCTGCATCGTCACTGGGGGAGGATGAGTGACAGGGACAGCAGGGATATTTGTGAGGGTGGGAACAAGAGGGAGGGAAAATGGACAAGCTGGACAAGCCCCTAGCCCATGCCAGCACATGGAAAGTGGCTGGAGTTAATGGAGAAGAGAAGGGAGGTAAACAGAGCAAAAGCTGGTTTGTGCTCATGGTTTATTAGGATAAACAAATCCATTCCCAAGCATTATATGTCTTGCCCCTTTCCTTCAAAGGAGGGAAGGGGAGGAGAAGGAACTGAGTGGATGTGGTTCAAAGGAACAACTAGAACAATCAAGGAGGAAGGCAAGGGAAGCAAGAGGAACGCTGCTTTGTTTCAGCAAGTTACCTTGTATCTGCTGACCTGCGTGCGGGGGTGGCATGCATGTCTGCGTGTTCGCACTCGAGAGCCAATGAGAAGGAATGCAGATGAGCTCTCTTTCATCTCGACTTAATGCAATTCCATTTAACTTGCATCTGATCGTTCCTGCAGATTAGTTGGTGGTGAGGCTGGGAGCCAAGCTTTCCCACAAATGCAAGGCAAATCTGTAGAGAAGCTGAACAGGGATCCTGGGATGCCTCACCCATTAAGTGGTGTTCCAGACTCTCTATGCGAGGGAATACCCTCCAGCTCTTTCTTGCAAGGGGAGGTATTTGTAAGAAGGTTTCTAAATACATTTTTTCTATCCTTTGCTGCAGTTGCATATCCTGATGTACAACTTTTGTGCTACTCACTGCAAGAATGACTAAAAAGCAGTGTTACTAACTTGTAAAATGTGGTAATACTTTAAAACTTCACATTCTGGGGTCATCTGGGTAGGAGAGGATCTGAATGTTTAATAGAAAAAATAAGTTCCCAGTCCTTGAGTTCAAAGAGAATATTGAATTATGCCTTTTGTGCCCCCCTGAAAAAAAAAACAGAAGGCAATGAAAAAATAACTCTCATTTAATAATTTTATTTCAAATCTCTTGTATGTAAGCCTCTCTGAGTTCTGCGGGCTTAAGTCATTTTTTTGAACAATTTAAGGCTTTTCGGTAAATGGCACTGTGTAAAAGGAAGTTGTACCTATAAAGAAAGAGTACAAGTAGGAAAAAAACTTCATTGTCCTGCCAACTCTTGAAACAGTGTTGGGTATGTAGGGCTGACCCTCATGAGAAGAGGGACTGTGCAGGGCCAGAAGAGCAGCCTTGAAACCATAGTCAGCACAGCGTCATGGAGAGGGCAGTAATTTCACACCTTTCTGGCTTTGTTTTCTCAAGTATGGCCAAGTCCATAAAAGACACCTTCTGCTGCAGGGACCATTTAAGGCAGCAGAAAGAGTGTAAGAAAATTCAGTGGTAGAAGGGTAGGGAGAGGGCTGCTCCCCCCATCCCCTTCCTACTGTCCTTCATCACTCCAGGGCTGCAGTCTCAGTGCAGCAGATGGGTGCATGTAGCGTGGCCTTTTGGCTGGCAACTTTCTTGTCCCCTTTCCCTTGAAGAAAGGTGCTCCATTAATACAGCTAACTAACTACAATTATATAGTATATACACTATATATATGTGTGTATATATACATATATGTAAAACAAATTCTGGTTGAGGTCTTGCTGCAAATCGCAACCCAGACAAGCAGGACTCTCATCCGATGGTTGGATGAGAAATGCAGTGAGCTGCGGACAGTGGTGTGGCTCACTGCGGGTATTGCTTCCTCTCAGCCTCCACCAAGTCACCTTGCCTGAAAGCTGTTGTGCTCATGGTGCCATCTTCTGGGTTTATAAACTGAGGATTGTGACCTTTTGGGCTCATTAGAGATTGCCAGGCACTTCAGTAAGAACAAAGGGAGTTTGGTGTCCTACCTAAATTCCAACTTGGTAATTACAGAGTGTCTTTCTGAGTACCGGGAACATGGGTGATTCCTCCTGCCTTAGTCTCTCAGTTATTTGGTATGCTGCTGTATTACTGACCCATTCCTTCCCAGGTGCTATTGCATCCCTCCTGCCACAGGAATTTTCCCACTGCTTCCCTCTTTTCCTTGCGCTGAAAGGTCTGTAAAGTGCTCCGGGACCTGCCCATGTAACAGGCGCTGCACAACTGCATAAGAAGATACCAATGTCAATAAAACAGGCAGGTGTGTGGGATGGCTGGGGCTAACCCTGCCGTGGGGGAGACAACTGGGACTGCAGGAGTCACGGTTAGAAATGTCCTGTCCACCTCTTGCTGCCCAAGGCTTCTGCTGGTGCGTTAGATGGCAGGGTGCACTGGCAGCCCAGAGGTAAGGTGTGCATCTGCTCTTTGCTCCCCTCATGTCTCTGGGAGCAGCAATGAAATGGTTGTCTCCGAGGAAGGGGTTCCCCAGCTCAGTGTATTGCTTATCAGCCTCTGCCTTGGGGCTGTTGATCCATATTTACCAGCTGAGAAAAGTAATCCTGCTAGGAGGAACATGCCCCATGAATCCCTCAGCCGCGCATTGATACTGGTAGGCCTGCCAGGTGGCCTGGGAAACCGCTGCCAGCACCTGTCTCTCTTAGGAAGCCAAAAAGAGCATTTCATGGCCTTCTGGGCTTGGCCCATTCCCTTCCACCCCTTTGGCCCATTTGTGGAGCCGGCTGTAGAGGGGAAAGCCCTTGTTCTCCCGGTAGATGTAGACACCTGTGATGGCGTTCCACTGGGGACTCGGCTGGACACCCTCCACCGGGAACTCCTGTACCAGCTCCTTCTCCTCCTTGTCCAATGCCACGAAGCCGAAGAAGTGCTTCACGTTCTTGGCTGCCAGGATCCTGGAGTGGACCTCGGCCGTGCGTCGGAAGACCTCATTGGAGCGATATTGGGCCCAGTAAGCCTCCTGCCGGTAGCTCAGCGGCGAGCAGCAGTGCTTCAGGCACTTGGTGAGGAAAACCAGGACCGCAACGATGCCGATGAGCAGCCAACCAAAGAGCTACGAGAGAAGAGAGAGGCTGTGTCAGGACACGGCAAGGTGGTCTTTACCCACTCCATGTGGCTTTCTCCCCAGTGTGCCTACCTGGGACTCATATCTCAGCCTCCGCGTCACCTCGTCCCTGAACTTGGTGAGGTTTGCTGGCACATCTTTACAGGGGAACCTGGCCAGCACCTCAGCTCCATGCTCAGCCGGGAACTTGTCCAGGGAGGATGGCCTGACAAATTCGCTGAGGGCGCAGATGTAAGCCTCCCCACGCAGCAGCGAGATGACCGACCAGGTGACGGGTGCCACAGCCGCCCGGCCCATGATGGAGCCAAAGAGGAGGAAGGTGGCAGCAGCAGAGAAGTTCTTGGTGCCACGCTTGTGGCACTCAGCCACCAGGTTCCAGGTGTGGTTGTTCCAGATGACACAGATGAGGAAGAGGACCAGGGCTGGGACGCCGATGGCGGCCAGCCCGTAGATGTAGTTGCGGGCAGGGGAGCAGGGGCAGTTGAAGGCGACAACTGAGAAGAGCTCCTCACTCCCCACTGTGCCCAGGGCCACCAGGCCATTGAAGATCATCACGTCTTTGCTCTTGAAGAACAAGGAGAGGAAGCGTAAGTTCTCAGCGATGAGGGCGGCCATCTCGTCCTGGAGGCGAGAGGAGGTGTGTACTGCAGCGGGGAGCCGTGCTGGCCCACCTCCCAGCACTGAGAGACACGCTGATGTGGGGTGAAATGGCCTTGGGCTGGCTGATGTGCAAGGGGCTGCTCCAGGAGCACAACACCTTCACTGCCGTCTCCCTCCCGCCTGCTGTCCCAGCCTCTGGAGCTGGTTGCTGGTACCAGGGATACTTCAAAAGGGGCCAGAGAGGGATTCAGTCTAAGCAGCAAAGGAAATCTCTGTCATTTCTGTTTCCTACTAAACCCTCCAAAAGCATTTCTGCAGTGAAGATTACCAACAGGACAGCTTGTTTCTGCCCCTGTCATTTGCACATTTGTTGTCTTTCCTTCTCTTTGGTTTTAGTCACCTCCCAGAGTGGTGATGACTGTCAGCGTCGCTGCTGGACACTCGATGATCTCCTAAGCCTGCAATGAAGGAGGACGCCACATTACTCGGGAAACTGGACCAGAGCACTGGTGTTGGGCTGCATCCCCAGCCCTGCCGCTGACTCACGCTAGCCCAGGCCCACACAGCACGTGTGCGCTGGTGCTGCACTGCCTTGAAGGTGCTGCGCGTGGCTTTCACCTCCCTCTTCAGACCCGATGAGTTAATATTTACTAACAGGCAAAGGTATGTCAGGGAAGCAGCAAGAGGTGCTGTGAGATGGCCCGGCAGGTTTGGGGACAGGGAGATGGAGAGGACCAGGCAGGAGCAGCCTCCACGGACAGGAGTGAGGGGATGCCCAGGGGCTGTTGGTACCAGCCAGAGAAGTTACATTCTGGGAAAGCAGAGCTCATCTTGATGACCCAGGATACAAACACCAAATGCTGATAGAGCTGCATCAGCAATCACGTAGGAGTTTTTGCTAGGGAGAGGTGTGGCAGGATGATCTCCTCCTCTCCCACAGTTGGTTGGCATAACCATAGTCCCTGTCCTGGCCTGCAGTTCTGGCTCAGCCTCTAACCACGGGGCTGAAATTGAGCCCCTCGACCTGCACACCTCAGTGCCAGAAATGCACTTCAGTGCGGCTTCCCCCAGCCCCTTCTCCCAGTACAACACTGGTTATACTGGGATGCCCGCCCCCCTGGCAGAGCTGGATCTCAGCTGTGCAGACTGCAGACACTCAGGACCAAGGTGGGGAAAGCACATGCCATGATTTTTTTGAAGGGACAGGGAAATAATCGGGGAGTGTATCTGTGCCCTCTGCAGTGATGACCACTCCCCCATGCCACTTGCAAGCTGCGTTTAAATAATTTTTTAGTTGACTTTCCATCTGCGCTGCATCCCCACAGCGTTTCATCTCAGGAAGCCCCAAGAACGTTGCTAGCTCTGGGAACCCTCACCCATGTGACGAAACCCGCTAGCCTCAGGGGAACTGCTGTCACCGGGGTTTGCTGGAGACAGGAAGGACCTGGGCGTCCGACTAACCATCTCCAGCAGCTTGCACAGCGCTGGCAGCCTCTGTGCACATCCGGGGCTCCCTGGGAGCCCTGACCCACAGCAGGTCTGCCTTGAAATCTGCTTCGATGCTGGTATCTCCCAGCCAGCATGCACAGAGCAAGGCTTCCGCAGGCCCGCCCCAGCTGTGGGGACGTTTGTGCAGGGGAGATGAAGGTACCTTAATCCGTACAATCTCTAGTACAAGGCTTGCACATGCACTGCGCTTTAAATCACCGCTGTGCTTCAGCTCATCCGCTGCCCCACCAAATCCCATTTTACCCTCTTCCTCTGTGGGGCAGCAGAGGGGAACAGGGGCAGAAATTTGACCTCAGTTCCCTGCTGTGTCTAACCCATAGCAATCCCATTAAAATCATACGGTGATATTGCTGCCCTTAATGTCTTCTTGCTTCTTCCCAGTTTTCTACATGCAAAACTCCCTTAGCAAAGGAGACAGACCAGGCAAAACCTGCAGCCACGTGACAGGGATCGGTCCCCCAGCTCTGGCTGCCGTGCTTTGTGGCACATCACGTTTGCAGGCAGATGCCAAACCTGCGAACTTGTTCTAGTGTGTGGGGTTCAAAACTGTTATTAGAGTTCTCAGCAAATAGCCCCGACCAACAAGGCCCTGTGGCCTTCCTGAGAGTGCCTGGCAACTGGCAAAGCAAAAATAAGAGGAGCTGGCAAAGGGGAGTATGCCATTTTGGGGCGGGTTACCCTTCCCCTGCTCGGTGGTTATGGTGCCTGTCTGGGAGAGGGAAGGGGGGTAGGAGGGGAGGGAAAGTGTTGTTTGCAGAAGATCGGTTTTTAGCAGCCTGTGTTGAAG